>NW_007202776.1:0-766 GCF_000164805.1 Carlito syrichta | reverse complement strand
GGGTGGGGCTGGTTGCCAGAATGACCAAGCAATTAGAGGGTAGGAACTGCCAGCCCACTCATTGCCATCCAGGAAAGTGCCGGAGATTAAGCTCTGTACAAACTATTAAGGGGAGCAGTGGCTCACACCTGCCATCCCAGCACTTTGGGAGGCCAAGGTTGGAGGATGACTTGAGGCCAGGAGCTCAAGACCATCCTGGACAACATAGCAAGACCCCCCTTTCTACAATAAATTAAAAAATTAGCCAGGTGTGATAACATGCACCTGTAGTTTCAGCTATTCGGAAGGCTGAGGCCAGGATCACTTGAACCTAGGAGTTCAAGACCAGCCTGGATAACATAGCAAGACCCTGTCTCCACAAGAAATTTTTAAAAATCAGCTGGGGGCAATAATACACACCTGTAGTCCCAGCTACTCAGGAGGCTGAGGCAGGAGGACTCCTTGAGCCCAAGAGTTCAAGACCAGATTGGGCAACATGGCAAGACACCATCTCCACAAATTCTTTTTAAATTAGTTAGGTAGAAGCCAGGTGCAGTAGCTCATGCCTGTCATCCCAGCACTTTGGGTGATGGAGGTGAGAGTATTTCCTGAGTCCAGGGTTCAAGTAGAGCCTGGGAAACTTGGCAAGACCTCATCTCTACAAAAAAAAAAAAAACCAAAAAAAACAGCTGGGGGTGGGGGTGTGCACCTGCAGTTCCGGCTACTTGGAAGGCTGATGTGGAAGGATCACCTAAGCCCAGCAGGTCGAGGTTGTGGTGGCAGTGAG
>NW_007202775.1:0-811 GCF_000164805.1 Carlito syrichta | reverse complement strand
TCTGGGAGCCAGCCGCGAAGAATTCTGGGACCAAGGAGGAGGCCAGGGAGCCCCTTGATTTACAGCCAATAGGTCACAGGGACAGGAGACCCAGGCCCCATGACCACCATCTGGAGCAGGGCACCTTGTGGGCTGAGCTCGTCACCATGGGATGTGACGTGTCTTCCAGGGAGGCAGGATCAGCAAGAAACTTGCGGGACAGCTGGTTGGTGTCTGGTGTCAGAGGCGTCCTGGTTGAGGGCAGGGAGACACAGTGTGGGTTTCCCTCCCTGAAAAACAGGCAGAAGGGTAGGAACCAGGCACACCAGGCTGTGGACTGCAGTCATTTATGTGACATACCTAGAACAGGCAAATCCACAAGCAGACAGGGTCCTGGTCAACAGGGGCTGGGGGGAGGGGAGGGTTTCTGATGGTGCGATGAAGGCCAGAACTCTCAGGTTTAGTCCGGGGTGGGACAGCGGGAATGTACTGAATGCCCCTGAAATATGCACTTTATTTATGTATTCATTTATTTTGAGTTGGAGTCTCTGTTGCCCAGCTGGAGTACAGTGGCATGATCACAGCTACTGCAGATTCCCAGGTTCAGGTGATCCTCCTGCCTCAGTCTTCCAAATAGTTAGAACTACAAGTGCTCACCACCATGCCTGGCTAACTTTTTTTTTAATTGTAGAGATGAGGTCCCGTCAAGTTGCCCAGGCTGGTCTCAAACCCCTGGGTTCAGACAGTCCTCTCACCTCAGCCACCCAAAGTGCTGGGATGACAGGCTGAGCTACTATGCCCAGTCATGTACTGGTTTTTTTGAGTCAGAGTC
>NW_007202774.1:0-693 GCF_000164805.1 Carlito syrichta | reverse complement strand
GTTTTTTTCATACATAAGGAAGAACATGAGAAAGAACAAACACAAATTGTCTTTTTGTAGCTTAATGTTCCCCAAACCAATTTCTTATGTGCCCTTAATTGTATTACAAGTACATCATCTTGAATTAACATCACTCAATGTCTAAACCCGAAACCACCATAGTGAATTACTAACTTCTACTATTCTGTACTGATTCAAACTAGTTTTTATTAAAACAATTGCTGCTATGGTTACACTATTCTAGCACCAGTTGACCTAATTCAAACTTCACTGGTCCCCTTAAATCAAACTTAAGTAACCATACTTCTATAACAAAATGGTTACTTAAATTTTCTTTAATCTATATAAACTATTCTATAAATTTCTAAAATTACATCAAGAGAAGCTGTGACTTGCACTAAGGCTCCTCAATGTGACTCAAAGTTAAACTTAAATTGTTTAAAAACAAAAACCATAAACCGTGGAAAATGGGAACAATAGACTCCCAAGTTAGCGGTGTTCGTTCCGGTTTCAGAGTCCTCTGTTAGAGCCAGCAGGAGCCTTTCCTGGTTTCTTGTGCCAAGTGGAAAAAGGGGGAAGGCATCCTAGTGGCCTCAGGGTCCTCGGCCCTCCCTGATCCCTAATGCTCAGTGAGCCTCCGTGGCTGGCTCCCAACAAGACATCATCCATCCTGCTTCTTGGTGACAGGACTCG
>NW_007202773.1:0-845 GCF_000164805.1 Carlito syrichta | reverse complement strand
AAAATGATTTGTAACCCATAAAATCAGTATATGAATAATCCCCTATGAATGCATGTAAAAAATATTTAAGCTGTCCCCCCTTATTTTCCACCCTATTTTCTATCCCTTCACTGTCCTATCATTTCAGACTCTGTCACAATCTAGAAATTAAACTGCAGAGTATATTTTAGGCTTTTTGTTCCTTTTTGATATTGGTTTGAAAATGAGATTATATTATTTATTTATATGGAAGAATTGCATGGATGACTTATCCTTATAGGAGTGTGAATGGTGAATGGTGAATCAGACCATTGTTTACAGGTTTTCCAGAAGCATCTGGTGCTTTGACCTTGGCAATGGTGCCTGATGAAGAGGAGGAGCAGGACCAAGAGAAGTTGCAGCGGTCAGAGATAAACAGATCTCTTCCTGGCTGTGACAAAGGTTCAAATGTTGCAACATTATTATTATTGTTATTTAGTCGAAGTCTCACTCAGTCGCCCAGGCTGGAGTGCAGTGGCATGCTCACAGTCACCCCAGTATCGACTGCCTCAGTCTTTCAAGTAGCTGAAACTACAGGCATGCGCTACATGCCTGGTTAATTTTTTGATTATTGTAGAGATGAGATCTCACCAAGTTGCCTGGGCTGGTCTTGGTCTCACGGGCTCAGGCAATCCACTCGCCTCGGCCTCCTAATGTGCTGTGATGACAGGCTGAGCCACCGAGTCCGGCCTGCAACATTATTTTTTAATTTATGTAGAGGCTTTAGACATCTCTATTTCACAGAAATTTATCAATAAGAAAACTATGCCCAGTTCAAACTTCTCTCTAGAGGCATGGATTATCCATGATGCCATTGACCTTTATGA
>NW_007202772.1:0-682 GCF_000164805.1 Carlito syrichta | reverse complement strand
GTTAACATCCATATTTGAGCCAACGTTATTTACATTTATTCCTATATCAAATTACAAACACTGAAATTTTAAATTTTTACTGTGGCTGACTGACTTCAAAAGGAAATTCATGAGCATAGAAATATATCAAACATGAAATGCAGTTATTTCTAGGCAGAGTTATTATTCAAGATATATAAAAACCACATAAAAGCAAAATTTTTAACACACACATATGTATATTTTTCATGGCTCTATTATTTCTTACACCCGAAAGGGGACATCGGATACCCTACTATATTTATTCTAAGTTCACATTAACATATTATAAACAGTTTGACAGGTTTTCACTTGCCTATCAAGTGTGAGCTTTTTTTTTTTTTTTTTTTTTGAGTTGGAGTCTCACTCTGTCGCCCTCCGGCGATCCTTCACCTCAGCCTTCCGAGTAGCCGGAATTACAGGCCCGTGCTACCACGCCCGGCTGATTTTTTTGATTTTTATTGTAGAGATGAGGTCTCGTCTGCCCAGGCGGGTCTCGAACCCGCGGGCTCAGGTGATCCACTCACCTCAGCCTCCCAAAGGCACGGGATTACAGGCTGAGCCACATATCAAACAGAATCCTGCCTATGTAAAGACTATCAATTCGCATTTTTGTTGCATAAAAAGTCAATTTCCTGTTTTTATATTTATAAGCATGCTCTTA
>NW_007202771.1:0-678 GCF_000164805.1 Carlito syrichta | reverse complement strand
CCTGCTTCTCAGGTCCACCCCAAACCTCTGCCCCTTAGGAGAAACAGGATGACAAGAGGTGGCTGGATTGCCTGAGCCCGCGGGTTCGAGACCACCTGGGCAACTTGGCGAGACCTCATCTCTACAATAAAAAAAAAAAGCCAGGAGTGGTAGCGCGCACCTGTAGTTCCAGCTACTTGGAAGGGGGAGGCAGAAGGATCGCCAGAGCCCAGCAGGCCAGGCTGCAGTGGCCGGGAGCAGACACTGCACTCCATTCTGGGCAACAGAGTGAGACTCAAATTCAAAAAAAAAAAAAGAGATGGCTAGATCAGGCACTTCCCTGCCTTCAGGCCAGTTAGGCTTTGATAAAATTCCAGAAGTTCAATCCCTGGTAAAAAAAAAAAAAAAATTGTTTCTTGTCAGTACAGGTCTTTTTAAGAACAAGATCCCCGATGAATTTTAAAATTTCGTTTTCCCCCCTCTGCCTGCCAGAGGCTAGAGGGTTTTTCTTCAATATTCACTGTGAAGACCTGGAAGAGTTCCCAGAGCTCAAAAGTGCAAAAGTGTGAGGGGCCCCCTCTGGCTGGTTCCCTTGGAGTGTTTAAAGTCTCAGAGTTGCCCACAGGGAACCTCGAGCCAATAAATGTCAGATTTTCCCATCCTGAACCTCCAGGCACGGGCTCCCGAAGAGGTCTCTGC
>NW_007202770.1:0-783 GCF_000164805.1 Carlito syrichta | reverse complement strand
AGAGGTGGCTGGATTGCCTGAGCCCGCGGGTTCGAGACCACCTGGGCAACTTGGCGAGACGTCATCTCTACAATAAAAAAAAAAAGCCAGGAGTGGTAGCGCGCACCTGTAGTTCCAGCTACTTGGAAGGGGGAGGCAGAAGGATCGCCAGAGCCCAGCAGGCCAGGCTGCAGTGGCCGGGAGCAGCCACTGCACTCCATTCTGGGCAACAGAGTGAGACTCAAATTCAAAAAAAAAAAAGAGATGGCTAGATCAGGCACTTCCCTGCCTTCAGGCCAGTTAGGCTTTGATAAAATTCCAGAAGTTCAATCCCTGGTAAAAAAAAAAAAAAAAATTGTTTCTTGTCAGTACAGGTCTTTTTAAGAACAAGATCCCCGATGAATTTTAAAATTTCTTTTTCCCCCCTCTGCCTGCCAGAGGCTAGAGGGGTTTTCTTCAATATTCACTGTGAAGACCTGGAAGAGTTCCCAGAGCTCAAAAGTGCAAAAGTGTGAGGGGCCCCCTCTGGCTGGTTCTCTTGGAGTGTTTAAAGTCTCAGAGTTGCCCACAGGGAACCTCCAGCAATAAATTCAGATTTTCCCATCCTGGCCACACAGGCACGGGCTCCCGAAGAGGTCTCTGCTAGTGGGTTTCTGCTTAGGCAAGTATTAAATCTGTATATGTGTATAATTTCAGGGACCCTAGTTTTCCCTGTGATCTGACTTAGAGCTGGATCTAAGAAGAATTCATTTTTCATTTTGTTGAGATTTTAACTTGTTAGAATAAAGTGGCACTTCTACACTT
>NW_007202769.1:0-1025 GCF_000164805.1 Carlito syrichta | reverse complement strand
CTGGCCAATAAAATGCAAATGACAACCACATAGTGGGAGGTCTTGGGCTAGATTCTAAATTGTTTGCATCCTCAGATTTTACTTCTGAATTTATTTCACCTGATGAAATTTGCTTAAATGAACAACAAAAGCAAAGTGTCCACATCATCAGATCATAAAACTGCAATGCCAATCAATATCTTGGTGTGTTTCAAAAGCAGTTCACAACTAAAAGCAGAATTATTTTTAGACTTCATTATTTTTTGTCTTAATAGAGAATGTTTTCTCCAAATTTTTAATTTTGAGAAAAATTCAAACCTATGAGAAAATTGCCATATGTATATGATATATATATATATACACACACACACATATATATATCACAATATACATTATCATAATTTCCATCTATAGATAGGCCAGTTGCCTTTCTCTGTCTCTCTGTCAGTTTGTTAATCTCTCTCTCTCTCTCTCTCACACACACACACACACACACACACACACACACACACACACACACACACACACACATTTTATCAGAACCACTTAGAAGTGAATTGCCGACACCATAGCCTTACCCTAAATTCCTCCTCAAAGATGTTCTCCTCCATAACTGTGGTGCACCAACATCATACCCAATGATTTTAAGATTAATTTAACAACATTATTTAACATACCGTTCAAATTCAAGTTGTTCCCACATGCTGTTTAGGGTTGCTTTGTTTCATTTTGTTTCTGTTCAGTCCAGGATCCCACAAGATTCAGGTATAATATTTGCTTTCTCTAATCTTCACTGTCCTTTACTCCACCTCTCCCTTACATATTGTTTTCTCTTTCCTGGTCTTGGTGGATTTTTTTGTTTTTTGTTTTTTGGGGGGTTTTTTGAGTTGGAATCTCACTCCGTCACCCAGGCTGGTGTGCAGTGACACGTTCATGGCCAGCCTAGCATCGACCTGCTGGGTTCCAGCAATCCTTCCGACTCAGCCTTCCGAGTAGCTGGAATTACAGGCATGCACACCATGCCCGGCTAAGTTTTGATTTTATTG
>NW_007202768.1:0-871 GCF_000164805.1 Carlito syrichta | reverse complement strand
ACTATTTCAAGAGGCTGAACCTAAGAGTAATTGGACTTCTTGAGGCAGAAAGAGAGACAGAGACCACCCTGGAATAAGCATTTCATGAAATTATTCAAGAAAACTTGCCTCATCTCATCAGTGATGCAAATATTCAAGCACAAGAGATTCAGAGAACCCCTGCAAGACAACAAATGAGAAGACCAACTCCCAGAAACATAATAATTCACCAAAGCAAAGTAGGTATAAAAGAAAAAGTCCTAAAGGCAGCAAGAGAATAAGGTCAGACTACCTACCAGGGAAGACCAATTAGAATAGCAGCAGATTTATCAACAGAAATATTTCAGGCTAGGAGAGCTTGGAGTCCAATCTCCAAACTTCTCAAAGATAAAAAATTTCTTTTATTTTTTAATAAATTTATTTATTTATTATAAAGATGTGGGTGATGAACAACTTCAACCAAGATAAACGACCCAGCTAAGCTAAACTTCATCAGTGAGGGAAAATTAAAATCTTTCCCAGACATTCAATCCCTAAAAACTTACGATGCCTCTAGACCAGCTCTACAAGAAACACTTAAAAAGTATGAAACACAGAAGGGAAAAAAATGACAATGTTCATCAAAAGAATGCAGGAAAATGATTAAAAACACACATAAATCAACTCCAAAATAAAAGAAAGACAACCAACAAACAGGAACAACAACAACTCTATAAGAACCTCATAACAGGGATAAACTCTCACATTTCAGTAATTAGTCTGAATGTGAATGGACTACAGGCATCACTGAAAAGACATAGAATGGGAAAATGGATAAATATCATGAGGCAACAATATATAGTCTCCAAGAGACTCATCTCACCAGAAAGGACACTCACAGACTCAAAAGTAA
>NW_007202767.1:0-555 GCF_000164805.1 Carlito syrichta | reverse complement strand
GAAACACAGAAGGGAAAAAAATGACAATGTTCAACTAAAAGAATGCAGGAAAATGATTGAAAACACACATAAATCAACTCCAAAATAAAAGAAAGACAACCAACAAACAGGAACAACAGCAACTCTATAAGAACCTCATAACAGGGATAAACTCTCACATTTCAGTAATTAGTCTGAATGTGAATGGACTACATGCATCACTGAAAGACATAGAATGGGAAAATGGATAAAATATCATGAGCAACAATATATAGTCTCCAAGAGACTCATCTCACCAGAAAGGACACTCACAGACTCAAAAGTAAGAGGATGAGAAGCAAAATTTCAGACAAACGGAACTCAAGAGCAGAAATGTGATGTTGATATCAGATAAATAATCTTTAAGTTATCAAAAAATTTAAAAAACATACAGAAGGTCTCTATACAATGATAAAATGTTCAATCTATCAACAAGAAAGAGCCGTCCTAAACATCTATACACACAAAATAGGAGCACCAACTTTCATAAAGCAGCTTCTAGGCAAACTTTAAAGATATTGACTCTAACACTCTCAG
>NW_007202766.1:0-872 GCF_000164805.1 Carlito syrichta | reverse complement strand
CCAGTCGCGGGGCTCACCCATCTGCTGCAGGTCCTGGATGATGACGTGGATGACCAGCATTTTGCCCTCACTCTCCTCCCATCCTGGTACCACCCGATTCTCCGCGGTGGCTCAGATTGTGTTGTAGATGGTCTCTTCTTTGGAGCTGTCCAACTCTGACCCCACAGGATAATTGGAGAAGCTCTGGGCCATCTCTTTCTCGCTGGATGTCGGGCTGCATGGCATGGCTGCCTGTGTCTGCAGGTGGCAGGAAGACAAAGGGAAGAATGAAAATGACAGAGGAATGATTGAAAATGACAGAAGACCCAGGGGAAGGAGGCAGACGGGTACTGACACGCACAGGCTCAGTCCCACAGGCTGTGTTTGTGGTGTGACCACCAGCTGATGGCCCCATACATATGCTCAGAACCCTGGAGGTGAGTTGCCACTGTCTACTCCTTCCCAAGGCAGAAGCCAGAGAGAGTGGTGGCAGCTGGGACAGGGGAGGCCCTTTGCACTCCGGCCCTGGCACCATGAAACCCCGGCACAAAAAAGGCACTCGAACTAACTAGGGATGACCGTGGTCTACACAGATCAGATGAAGGCCTGCAAGGGTGTTTGAAGCCTCCCTGGATAAGAGGAAAAAGCTGTCTTTTGTTTTTCTTTGAGGACGGAGTCCCAGGAGAGACAGGAAGGCAGGCTTTGGGTCAGGACAGTGGTGGATTCGTACTGTCACATCGCCATGTGCTTCAAAGACAGAGCAGTGACAGGCACCATATAAAAACAGAACCCAAAGGCTGGGCCAGGCTCAGAACCCAAAAGATCTCCAGAGCTGGGAGTGGAGGGAAACCCACAGTCATGAGCCAACAGGTAAGGAGGCCCAGGGGCCCCCG
>NW_007202765.1:0-717 GCF_000164805.1 Carlito syrichta | reverse complement strand
CAGCCCCCTTCAGGGAGCCAGCTCTCAAATCTTCCTCCCGTGTTTTTCTCCTTTGAACAAATTCCCAGTAAAACCTTGTCTGAGGATCTGTTTGGTCTCATGTCAACGTATAATACATGAGAGTCGAAGAATCTGTGGTCCCCAACACTTTTCTTTTTGAGTTGGAGTCTCACTCTGTCACCCAGACTGGAGTGCAGCGGCCGCTCCCGGCCACCGCAGCCTCTAACTGCTGGGCTCTGGCAACCCTTCCGCCTCAGCCTTCCAAGTAGTTGGAGTTACAGGCATGCACTACCACACCTGGCTGATTTTTGGATGTATCGTAGAGATGAGGTCTTCTGCCTAGGCGGGTCTCGAACCCGCAGGCTCAGGCGCTCACAAACTTATTATTATAATGAAGCAAGTGTCGCGATCGGGCACTTGTCTTCAATGAATTCTACTCTGGGAATAAGTGTGCCGGTTGCAGCTGATTCAAATCTTTTCATTTGCTCTTCTTCTGCCCCTCATGAGGCTGACATTTGCGAGTACAGAGGCAAGCAAGCTTCTCTGTGAAATGACTCACTGCTATTGAACTCTGATCACCCTTTTATATTTATAAAGTTTTGCGAGTCACATTTCAAATGGGAAAAATATCAAGAATGGAATTTAATTGTTAATTTATTCGTGGTGGTTGCAGGCAATGGCTCCCCAGTCATGAAAGGTGTGTGAACCCGGGTGCTC
>NW_007202764.1:0-793 GCF_000164805.1 Carlito syrichta | reverse complement strand
TCATGTCAACGTATAATACATGAGAGTCGAAGAAATCTGTGGTCACCCAACACTTTCTTTTGAGTTGGAGTCTCACTCTGTCACCCAGACTGGAGTGCAGCGGCCGCTCCCGGCCACCGCAGCCTCTAACTGCTGGGCTCTGGCAACCCTTCCGCCTCAGCCCTCCAAGTAGTTGGAGTTACAGGCATGCACTACCACACCTGGCTGATTTTTGGATGTATCGTAGAGATGAGGTCTTCTGCCTAGGCGGGTCTCGAACCCGCAGGCTCAGGCGCTCACAAACTTATTATTATAATGAAGCAAGTGTCGCGATCGGGCACTTGTCTTCAATGAATTCTACTCTGGGAATAAGTGTGCCGGTTGCAGCTGATTCAAATCTTTTCATTTGCTCTTCTTCTGCCCCTCATGAGGCTGACATTTGCGAGTACAGAGGCAAGCAAGCTTCTCTGTGAAATGACTCACTGCTATTGAACTCTGATCACCCTTTTATATTTATAAAGTTTTGCGAGTCACATTTCAAATGGGAAAAATATCAAGAATGGAATTTAATTGTTAATTTATTCGTGGTGGTTGCAGGCAATGGCTCCCCAGTCATGAAAGGTGTGTGAACCCGGGTGCTCCTCAAAGCTGGGCTAGGTCAGTCTCAGTCTCAGCTAATCAAAAAGGACTCTTTGGGGAATCATTTCTTCACTGCTCCCCGTACCTTACATGTCTTTTATCTTTGCATGCATTTAATTAAAGTGTCTCCAACTCCACTCCCTGCACAAACGTCTAAAATTTTCATCAGACAGCT
>NW_007202763.1:0-1452 GCF_000164805.1 Carlito syrichta | reverse complement strand
AGGGTCTGGGATAAAGGAGACACAGTACCTCAAGGAATGTATGTATCTCATGAAAGGTGTGTGGTGGAAGGGGGAAGATGGGTGACATAAAGAAATCTGCATTCAGATTGTAGTATGAATGAGGGATTGGATGAAAGACAATCCAGTCAGAGGTCTCTAAAGGTCAAACAGACTGTGCTGACAGCCTAAGTTACAGTTTGAAATGAATAAAAGTTCTAGGTCTGAATACCAGCAGGGCCTCCAAAATGTTAGGTCAAAACAGGGGTCTGTGATTTGGTGTCACAGGTAAGTTACAAAGAATTGCACAGAAGTCAACTTGGAAGATACAATTTATTTAAAAGTAAAAGAGAGGGGGAGAAAGAGAAAGAAAGAGGGGAGGGAGGGAGCAGGAGGGGTGAGAGAGAGGAGAGAGAGAGAGAGAGAGAGGTGAGTCACCTTTCCAAGGTAGAGGAGGGGGGCAAAGTTTAAAGCTTAGGAATACACAGAGGCCATAGCTCAAAGGGCCACATGGACACATCAGAGTTTAGCAAACAAATGGCAGGAGGTCATTTTTCATAAAATAGTTTGTCTAAGCTACATACAACTTAGATGGAAATATCTTTAAAATCATTTGCAAGAATAATCTTAGTACTGCTGGTTTATATCTCCTTTTCTTTGGCTTCTCTATCAACTTTTGCTTTGTATACAAATGGCCATCTCATACAACACAGGTAAAATTGAGGAGGAATCCCATTACCCATTTCCTCCAACCTAAGGTTCCAGAATTATCGATATAGCTGGGACATGAAAACAAAAAACAAATTGATCACAATATTACATATCATCTGTGCTTTACTAATAACACATGCATGCCCTGTCTTAAGTAAATTCAATGTTTTATATCTGTACTTGGAGAGTTCAGTTCTTAGTAAATAATCCTATTTATTGAAATAACAATTTCCTTTAATGATTCAAAATACAACTTAATTTAAAATTCACTTTACAAAAATTCAGTTTACATGCAATTTATTTAAAGTATTCCACTATTAAGGCTGAAGTCTAGCTAACAATATATTCATGCTTTATATGCATTATTTCTTAAAATAGTTTTAGTTGTTTGACTTTCACATTTTAAATTTTGAGGTGGGGAAAGGGATTGGGAATCAGAAATTACTTATTGGGTACAATGTTCACTCTCTGGGGAATGGACCACCTGAGACCCCACCCCCACCACTCTACGATATGTCTATGTAACAAAGCATGCACATGTACCTCCTGAATCTAAAATAAAAATGGAAAATAATAGAGTGCCTGTGAGTATTGTTACAATATAAATACTCTGGAGGATGCTTCCTTTTACTAAAACCTGGAATTTTGCTGCCTAGAGTAAAATCAAGAAGAAGCACCTATTACAGAAAGGTGACTTGCCTGGGTATACTGAGTGTGGCACACCCACAAAAATTGAGTGTCTCA
>NW_007202762.1:8637-42783 GCF_000164805.1 Carlito syrichta | reverse complement strand
TAAACATTGACACCAACAAAGTCCCCCCAAAACCCACAAAGACATGGACACTAAACAGCATGAAGCTAAACAACTCCTGGGTCAATGATGAAATCAAAACAGGGATCAAAAGATACCTGGAAACAAATGAAAATAAAGAAACATTTTACCAAAATCTCTGGGACACCTTAAAAGCTGTGGTAAGAGGGGAATTTATATCCCTACAAATACACATGAAGAAAATGGAAGGAGCACAAATTGACAGCATAACAAGTCACCTAAGGAAGCTGGAAAAGCAGGACCACAGAAACCCTAATTTCAGCAGAAGAATCCAGATCACCAAATAAAGCCCAAATCCAGGACATAGAAGACAAAAATATAATACAAAAAAAAATCAATGAAACAAAAAGCTGGTTCTTCGAAAGGATAAACAAGATTGATGGTCCCCTAGCTAGACTGACCAGGAAGAAACGAGAAAAAACCCAAATAAGCACAATCAGAAACACAAAAGATTAAGTCACATCTGACCCTGAAGAAATACAAAAGATCATTAGAGACTACTAGGTACACTTGTATGGAAACAAACATGAAAATCTTAAGGAAATGGAGGACTTTCTGGCATCACACAACCTCCCTAGGTTGGAGCAAGAAGAAATTGAGACCCTAAATAGACCAATAACAATCAAGGAAATCGACTATGTAATAAGAAAAATACCTACAAAAAAAGCCCTGGTCCAAATGGCTTTCCAGCAGAATTTTACAAGACGTTTAAGGAGGAGCTGATACCAATCCTACTGAAGGTATTCCAGGTGATTGAAAAAGATGGAACTCTCCCCAAATCATTTTATGAAGCCAACATCACATTGATACCCAAGCCCAGGTAAAGATCCAACAAAGAAAGAGAACTACAGGGCCAATATCTTTTGATGAACATAGATGCTAAAAATCTCAACGAGATCCTAGCAAACCAGATTCAACAACACATCTCAAAAATCATCCATCATGACCAAGTAGGCTTCATCCCTGGGATGCAATGCTGGTTCAACATTCATAAAACCATAAATGTAATTAAATACATCAACAGATGTCAAAACAAAAACCACATGATTATATCATTAGATGGGGAAAAGGCTTTTGATAAAATCCAGCACCCCTTCTTGATAAAAACCCTCGACCATCTAGGCATATGGGGAACATACCTCAAAATAGTAAAAGCCATCTACTCGAAACCCACAGCCAGCATACTCCTAAACAAACAAAAAATTGGAACCATTTTCCCTGAAAACTGGAACAAGACAAGGATGCCCACTCTCATCCCTCCTGTTCAATATAGTATTGGAATTCCTGGCTAGAGGAATCAGAGAAGAGAAGGCAATCAGGGGTATCCATATAGGAAAAGAGGAAGTCAAATTATCTCTCTTTGCAGATGACATGATTGTGTACCTTGAAAACCCAAGA
This sequence comes from Carlito syrichta, assembly GCF_000164805.1. Taxonomy (NCBI): domain Eukaryota; kingdom Metazoa; phylum Chordata; class Mammalia; order Primates; family Tarsiidae; genus Carlito; species Carlito syrichta. Next base: position 41,346 of record NW_007202762.1, on the reverse strand, counting down.
GAATCTGTCAAAAACCTCCTTACACTGATAAAGGCCTTTGGTAAAATCTCAGGATACAAAATAAATGTGCAAAAGACAATTGCATTTCTTTACACCAATAATAAACAAACAGAAACCCAAATAAAAAACACAATTCCATTCACAATAGCCACAAAAAAATGAAATACCTTGGCATCTTCCTAATCAGAGATGTGAAAGACCTTTACAATGAAAACTACAAAACACTACTCAAAGAAATCAAAGATGACACAAACAAGTGGAAAGGTATCCCATGCTCATGGATTGGAAGAATCAACATTGTGAAAATGTCCATCTTACCTAAGGCAATCTACAAATTCAATTCAATACCCATCAAATTACCTGCAACATTCTTCTCAGATCTAGAAAAAACAGCACAGGAATTCATATGGAAACACAAGCGTCCAAGAACAATACTCAGCAAAAAAAACAAAGCAGTTGGTATCACATTACCAGACATCAAACTTTACTATAAAGCTACAATCATCAAAACAGCTTGGTATTGGTATAGGAATAGGTATATAGATCAATGGAAGAGAATTGAGATTCCAGAAGCAAAACCTCAATTTCTCAACCAGCTTATCTTCGACAAAGCCTCCACCACCTACCACTGGGGAGAGGAGAACCTATTCAGTAAATGGTGCTGGGAAAACTGGCTGACCACATGCGGAAGATTGAAACAGGACCCCTATCTATCCCCATGTACAAAGGTTAACTCCAAATGGATCAGAGACCTAAATGTAAAACCTCAAACCATAAGAACCTTAGAAAATGACTGACCACCTGCAGAAGATTGAAACAGGACCCCTATCTATCCCCATGCACATAGGTTAACTCCAAATGGATCAGAGACCTAAATGTAAAACCTCAAACCATAAGAACCTTAGAAAATGAAGGATATACCCTCATGGAAATCGGAACTGGCCTCCAATTCCTGAACAAAACCCAAAACCCATAGGTCGTAAGAGAGAGGATAGACAAGTGGGACCTTATTAAACTGATAAGCTTCTGCAAAGCCAAAGAAACCATCAAGAGAGCGGGAAGACAGCCTACAGACTGGGAAAAAGTATTTGCCAACACCAGGTCAGACAAAGGCTTAACATCTTTGATCTACAAGGAACTCAAATGTACTGAAAAGAAAAAAACAAACAACTCCATTATAAAATGGGCAAAAGATATGAACAGACAGTTCACAAAGGAAGACATCCGAGCAGCCAATAGACATATGAAGAAATGTTCAACCTCACTAATCATTAGGGAAATGCAAATCAAAACCACACTGAGATATCACCTAACTCCAGCCAGAATGGCAATTATCAACAACTCAAAAAATAACAGCTGCTGGAGAGGGTGTGGCGAAAAAGGAACACTTCTACACTGTTGGTGGGAGTGTAAACTAGTGCAACCTCTGTGAAAAGCAGTGTGGCGATTCCTAAAAGCTTTAAATATCAACTTCCCATATGACCCTGCAATCTCCCTACTGGGAATATATACGGAAGAACTCAAATCACTCTATAAAAAAGATACCTGCACACGTATGTTTATCACAGCATTGTTCACAATAGCAAGAACCTGGAAGCAACCATGCTGCCCATCAAAAGAGGACTGGATTATAAAAATATGGTACATATACACAATGGAATGCTACACAGCCATAAAAAAGAACAAAATCATGAATTTCACAGCAACCCTGGATGTAACTAGAGTCTATAATATTGAGTGATCTCTCACAAAAACAAAGATCCGAGTATCACATGTTCTCACTCATATAATGGACCTTAAACATCCAACTTAATACTATAAGAAAATGACTGACAGTAGTGGGAAACTATGGGGGGGGGGAGATATGGGATTAATGGTAGCAAATATCTGTCTGGGGATGGGGAAGCACCTCTTGTCAATAGGGTATCTGAATGAAACGTATTTGTATACCTAACCTTTAACTGTACCCCACAACATCATAATAAAAAATATTTTTTAAAAAGATAGCTTAAAGGAATTAAATGTGGCTACCACTGGGGAGCAGGCATAAGAGGTGTGGAGAAGGGACTATTTTCAATATGGCCTTTTTTATACTAGTTGAGTGTTCTTTTTGCTATATGCAGTATTGTTTGATTAAAATTAATCCAAAACCAATAAAATAAAATAAAAAATAGAGTGAAAAGAATGAGAAATAACTATTAAAATAACTATTAATTATTTAATTTGATTTTAGTTCATTACATTTAGAGAAAACTTGGGGAAAAAAGGATCTACAAGAGTAGTTTATGTGTGTACCTGATAAAGTGTGTGATAGCGTGTTGTAAACTATGAAACATTTTATAAATGATCATTATTAGTATTGTTCTATGTATACCTTTTAATATACCTCTATTGAGCTCTTTTAATATATTTCTATTTAATTGACTTGCTGGATTAATGAATGTTCATCATTCTTTCTCTAAGACATTCTAACTAATGTCCTTAGCACAGCAAGTACTCATATATAGAAGGCTACTCTTTTGTAAGACTATATAATTCTGCTCAGAAAAACTGTATGCTCACCAAAAGTCAGTTGAGTTTAAGAGAGAGGACAAAAAAAATTACCTTACCTGGTGATTACTGATCCTAAACACCTCTTACATGTAACTGTTGGCCATTTTATGTCATTTTTAAATAAATGTCTATTTGAGTTCTTTGCCTCCAAAAAAAAAATCATAATATCAGACATCAGACAAAACAATCTTTAAGCTATCAAAGATTTAAAAAGATACAGAAGGACACTGCATAATGATAAAAAGTAAAATCCATCAACAAGAAATATCCATCCTAAATATATATGCACCCAACACAGGAGCAACAGCATTTATAAACCGACTACCAAGTAAACTAAAAAAATATTGACTCTAACACTATTATAGCTGGGACTTAAATACCCCACTAACAAACCTAGATAGATCAAGGAGGCAAAAAATCAACAAAGAGATTCAGAACCTCAACTTGACACTTGACCAAGTGGATTTAATAGATGTATACAGAACACTCCGCCCAAAAATCACACTCCACTCATCACCACATGGAACACATTCCAAGACCGATCGCATCCTCAGTCACAAATCAAGCATACATTTCAAGAATGAAATACTGCCATGCACCTTCTCAGACCACAGTGGAATACAAATAAATACCAACCAACAAAATCCTCCCAAAACCCACAAGACATGGAGACTAAATAGCTTAATCTGAATGACTACTGGGTCAACACAGGAATCAAAACAGAAATTAAAAGATTCCTGGAAACAAATGAAAATGAAGAAACATCTTACCAAAACCCCTGGGCTGTTGTGAAATCAGTTCTAAGAGGGGAAAGATCACAAGTTAATAGCCTTTAAAAAAATCACAAAAAGAGGACTGGAAAGACAAGACCACCAAAACCCTAACTTTAGAGAAGAATCCAGATCACCAAAGTAAAAGTCCAAATATGGGACACAGAAGACACAAATATCATAGAAAAACTCCACAAAACAAAAAGCTTGTTCTTTGAAAGAATAAAAAAGATTGTTGGACCCCTGGCCAGAATGACCAAGAAAAGGAGAGAAAAAGCCCAAATAAACACAAGCAGAAATGCAAAAGATCAAATCACAATAGACACCAAAGAAATACAAAAGATTATCAGAGATTACTATGCACACCTGTATGGAAACAAACTTGACAACCTAAATGATACAGAGGATTTTCTGACATCACACAACCACCTAAGGTGGTAAATAGATGAATAATAACTCAGAAATTTCACTCCATCATAAGAAAACTACCTACAAAAAAAATAAAAGCCCTGGACCAGATGGCTTTCCAGCAGAATTTTATAAAATGTACAAAGAAGAGCTGATGCCAATCCAGTTGAGAGTATTTCAGGCAACTGAGAAAGACAGTATTCTTCTCAAATCATTCTACAAAGCTAACATCACACCGATAGCCAAACCTGATAAAGATCCAACAACAACAAAAAAAAGAGAACTACAGGCCAATATCCTTCATGAACACAGATGCAAGAATTCTCAACAAGATTCTAACAAATCAGATCCAACAACACAGCTCAGAAATCATCTACCATGACCAAGTAGGTTTCATCCCTGGGATGCAGGGCTGGTTCAACATCTGCAAGATCATAAATGTAATTAAATACATCAGAAGATTTAAAAACAAGAACCACATTATTGTATCATTAGATGCAGAAAAAGCTTTTGTGAAAATTCAGCATTCCTTCTTGACAGAAACCCTCAATCACCCGGGCATATACCTACACCTCAAAATAGTAAGTGCCATCTAGATAAACCCACAGCCAGCATATTGCCAAATGGATAGAAACTGGAAGCAATTCCCCTGATAACTGGAACAAGACAAAGCTGCCCACTCTCACCCCTCCTGTTCAAAATTGTGTTGGAAGTCCTAGCTACAGCAATTAGAGAAGAGAAGGAAATCAGGGATATCCAAATAGGAAAAGAGAAAATTAAGTTATTCCTCTATACTGATGATATGATCCTATACCTCAAAAATCTAAAAGAATTTGTCAAAAATCTCCTTGCACTGATAAAGGACTTTAGCAAAGTCTTGGGGTACAAAATAAATGTTCAAAAGACAGTCACATTCTTATATACCAACAATAAAAAGGCAGAGAACCAAATAAAAAGCCCAATTCCATTTACAATAGCCACACACATATACAAAAAATGAAATACCTAGGCATCTTCCTAACCAGAGAAGTGAAAAACCATTACTGTTAGGAGCGGATGTGATATGGGGAGCAGATGAGCGCTGTCACTGTAGCAGGCCTTGAGTAAAGGCCTAAGCGAAGGCAAGGTCTCACTTAATGGCCCCAAGCTTGTAGGCAGTCTCTCTTGGAAGCTCTGCATCCTAGCCAAAGGAAGGCTGTAAAGTATGTAGCCTGCTACATAAAGTGGTGTCTCAGGTGCCCACACATCCAGGTACACATAGTATAAATAAAGTCTTGGCCACAACAAGATAACTGCAAAACAACTTGCCTTTAGGTGGCAACAAATTTCGTTATGGCTCCCTCACAGACCTTGAATCCCTTCCAACTTTCTTTGTGCTTAATTATTAAATAAATATGCTGAGCTAGTTCAGGGTTACTTCTCCTCCATCGGAGGAAAGTGTCCCACCTGGCCCCAGCTTTTCTTTATGTCTTTGTGTTTTTCTTAATCTCTCGCCACTCTCTCTCAAGACTCTCAAGGCAGCCATGCACCTAAAAATAAAGGTAGGTAAGGAGTTGATTTAGTTTCAACTGGGTGTAAGTATGGGTAACTGTGACACCCAAGAGAGAAGTCCGTATGTCCAAGTGTTAAAATCTAAGCTTCCAGCAAGAGGCTATCCAGTTAAAGGTTCTCAGTTAAAGGAATTTTAAGCTTTGTGCAGGAAACATGCCCTTGGTTCCCTGCTCAAGGGATAGTTAATTTGGATACTTGGAATAAGGTTGTTAAACAGCTTAGGGAGCATTATACAGCAGAAGGCCCTGTTAGGTTTCCATCCCTACGTTCGCACTATGGCCATTGATCTGAGATTGCCTTGCGTTTAAAGAGTTTTGCACTAATATTGGTTGGTTTAAATGTAGTATTCAGACTAAGTTGTACAGCTCTAGGGACCAGCAGGGTAGCTCATGGTATGATTTAAAGCCATATATCTATATCTATATCTGCACATACACATTCATAATCTTATTTAGTATGCAGCATACATTTTTGTTTTCCAAAAAAAAAATGGTTTGTATTCTTGTTGGCACAACTTTTATTATCCCAGCCATTAAGTCATTAGTTGATCAGAAACTTTAGAATAACCTCTGTGGCTATGCACAGGTCTAGTTTTTTAATGTAAAATTTTTACTTCTTATAGCAACTATATGAGATGGGTAGTAAATATCTTTTTATAGATGAGAACACTAGAACACTAAAACATACAAAAATAATGCTATATGCAAGGTCAAGCAATTATCAGTTAATTTACACAATAAGATTTGAACACAAACATGTCTATTGCAAAGTTGTTTGTTTGCATCACTGAATCTCCCTTCAGCACTTTAGTTTTGTAGAATTTTGATTTTTAATTTTCTATCTTTTTCTATCTTTCATTTCTCCAAATACCCTGAAAAAGAAAAAAAGAACTTATCTCAGGACAATCATGGACTTCTGTGCTTTCTTCTTATATGCACAATTTCACCATGTGTTTCTCTTCAAAAAAAGAGAGAAACCAATTCATAAATAAGAGAAAAGTCATTAGACAATAAATTTAGAACTTCTTGCAGTCCCTTAGGTGCTGTGCTCAAGGGAGAAAATGGTGTCTTTGTTCATCATCTGTCCCTTTGTATCATATAAATCAATAAACACATATAAATGAATACTGTCTTGTGATATACTGTTATTCTCTCTCTCAAAATACGTATGTACCTATATCTCATTCTTCTCTTTTTCACTCTTGACTATCTCAGTCAATTCCTGTCTGAGTCAATGCACAGATATGCCTATATTTTTGTGATAGAATATTCAGAAAGAAGGAATATTGTATGTGGCAAAAGTTTTCAAAAAGGGTATGTATTTATATTTTTTAATTGAACACACGCCTATATGTAATTCCTTGAGTTGAAACACATGAAACATTTTTAATAAGCTCTTAAGCATTTCAATGGTGGAGTGATGTTTTAAAGATCTTGGTGGAGAAATAACATCATAACATGATATGGTATTAAATCTTAACATGATGTGGTATAAATAAGATTATAGAATAAGAAATATCTTCCAAAAACTTAGACATTCACTGTATAATCAAGTGATTTCTCCAGAATTTTTCACTCATTTATTTTTCCCATGAACACTGTTTTGCACCAACTGTGTAAACCACAAGCATATATGTGCTGTATACTAAGGCTTCAAAATAATGAATCAAAATTCTTTCCTCAACGTGTCACTAGCCACAATAAGATAGACCAAAATGTTGAATTATTATGCTTGTCATGAATGGAATATTGTAGATAAATTATTGGATTAAGAAAGATGTGTAACAATACCACCTGAAGAGAAGAAAGCCATCTTTGAAACAGTACTCCTTACTCAAAGGAATGTAGATATAGGAATGTGTAATCTTTTTTTTAAGTTAAAGTAAAACCTTTTATTTTTCTTATTCTTAATTGCTCTAAAAGATAATAGTTTATTCAAAGTAATAATACTGACAATGTGTCCGTAGAGTCATTTATGGATAAGTGGAAAAAATGACAATATTATAAGAACTGGGAGTGGGAACTGTGAATACTCTGCTATAAGGTACTTATACTACTCATGAAGTGTATAGTGCTGGGGGTACATAACATCAATAAGGGTTCCCAAACTTTACCTGTACGGTGACAACTTGTGTACCTAATCTGAATTGTACACCCATATCTTTAAAATAATAATAATAAAAATAAATTGGACAGGGTTAGTAATAAATGTATATTGCAAATTTTGGGACAGCCACAAAACAAAAACTAACAAAACACCCCTCCATATATACCATAAGCCAGAGCATTAGGAAAACTATATGATGACACTAGAATTCATTTATTAAGAAGAGTTTGATCAGAATGTGTAGTCTTTCTTCTCGCTATAGACTTTATCCTGACATGCTTCAGGCTGGGAACAAGGGGATGCAAGGAACTTAACAAAAGTTGACAGGAATTAGGGGAGCTGAATGTCATAGTGCCAATGAGACTTCTGATACTGTTGAAATTCAAAATATTGTAATAGAAACAAATATAATGCTTTATGTTCTCCAGCATTAATCCACTGTCCTAGTATCAAATCAGAAGCTGTATATTGTATATTGCTGTTATGTTATTTTGTAACATGAATAATAAATGGGAAAAGAAATGAAGCTTCTTGAAATCTTGCATATAAGAAGAAGGCTTGGAAACCCATGACAGTTCTGAGATAAATTCATTTTCACATCCTTTAAGACATTGTTCCCACCTACACTGCTTTCTGTGTGTGTGTACGTTTTGAAGTAGATGTTTTCCTTTCTTATATATATAATACATCTGGTGCAATACAGTCATTTGAAGGTATTGAAGTAAAGAATCCTGTTAAACAAACATGGAACATTTCTATGTTATAAATGTGGGAAAATACCCTGAGACTTTATTCAAATAAATATATACAAGATAAGTTTTATGGAGAAGTTATTTCAAGAATTATATTCACTAGGATGCTAGTTGCAAAAATTAAAATAGAAAAGATAAAATAGAAGTCCTAGATAACTCATGAAACATTATGAGATAATGGTGATGCTTGGACTAAAAATCACAAGTCTCTGCCCACTTCTACAACATACCGTTTGCTTGATTGTCATATGGCCTGCTCAAGGCCATAATAGCAAGCTAGATTTAAAATAACAAAAACTCAAGATTTCAAAAGACTGAAAAAGAATCAGATGTCAAAGTGAATGTCTGGAAGATATTGTGAATCATGAATTCAGATTCAGTCAGAAAAAATTGTTCGGTCCTGAATAGGTTGTGCACAGCACCAGGAACATAGAAGTTGTTTAATAAATGTTTTCTAAAGGAAAGTAGGGATTGTGTGAATGGATGGGTGTTTGCTTACTTATTGATTGTTATGAAAACAAGTTTTATATCTTGATATTTTTATAATAAAATAGAAGGTATAGATTAGATCAGTGCAGAAGTAAGCATTTAGAGAATATAGTCAGGCGCTTAAAGAATCAAGACATTCTATAAAGAATTTTGATAGGTATGGAAGAATACTTCTAACTCCTAGAGAAAGCTGCACTCCTGAGCTGCTGTGAGGAAGGTCCCTGAGAAGACAGTCCACAAGCAGTGGGCTCACGATGGCTTAATGCACCAGCTACACCAAATGACAGTAGAGACCAGAGAAGCAGTAGTCACCCATAGGAACAGAAACAGCCTTGGGATTATCCGCGACCAATATTCATTCTTAGAAAAAGAAAGAAAACTGACATGAAGATATCTGCCATCATGTTTAAGAATATCAGATTAGGAGGAAAATACTTATTAAAGGCAAATATCTCTCCTAAATCAGAGCAAACAGCACCATTGCTTAAATAACAAATAATCTTACATATAAATTCAATATTAATTATATGATTATTGTAAACAAAGGAAAAAAAATTAACCCAATTTTAAAATAGTGATCATTCACAGAATTTTCACTTTCATTTGGGGTGAAAAACATTCTTTCTTGAAAGGAGTTAAGATTGATACATCAGCATGTCTACATGAATATACAAGCAGAATATCATAAATACAAGATGCAATTGGCAAGCATCCAAATAATCCAGTTTGGATGGTGCTAAATTACACACAGAGACACACAGAGAGAAACATTCTTGTGAATGACAGACTTGGCATTTCCAGTTTTCTCAATTTAATATTTGTTTCTTCTAGATTCAATGGGAACATGGAAAAGAGAAATCTAACAGCCATCAGGGAGTTTGTCCTTCTGGGACTGCCTGATTTGGCAGAGCAGCAGCACCTCCTGTCTGTGCTCTTTCTTTGTATGTACTTTGTCACCGTGCTGGGGAACATGCTCATTATCTTGACAGTTTGCTCTGACTCGCGCCTCCACTGCCCTATGTATTTCTTCCTTAGCAACTTGGCCTTTGTTGACATCTGTTTTACTTCCACTACCATCCCCCAAATGGTGGTGAACACCTTGACTGACACACAGACTATCCCTTTTGCAGGCTGCCTCACTCAGCTCTTTTTCTTCATTTCCTTTGTAAATATGGAGAGCCTCCTTCTCTGTGTCATGGCATATGATAGGTATGCAGCGATTTGCCACCCTTTACATTATGCCACCATAATGAATACTCGCCTTTGTGTCCAGCTAGTGGCCGGGCTCTGGCTTGTCACCTACCTCCATGCCCTTCTACATACTGTTCTGATATTACATCTATCCTTCTGTGCCTCCAATATCATCCATCACTTCTTCTGTGATCTCAACCCTCTCCTGCAGCTTTCTTGCTCTGACATCTCCTTCAACGTCATAGTCATGTTTATAGTAGGAGGTCTACTGGCTCTCACACCCCTTATCTGCATCCTCATATCTTATGGATTCATCTTTTCCACCATTCTGAAGATCACTTCTACTCAGGGGAGACAGAGAGCTCTCTCCACCTGTGGCTGTCACCTGACAGTGGTGGTGCTGTTTTATGGCACAGCGATTGCTGTCTACTTCAGCCCCTCCTCCTCTCACATTCCTGAGAGTGATGCACTGTCAGCCATCATGTATTCAGTAGTGACTCCAATGCTGAATCCATTCATCTACAGTCTAAGGAACCGGAATATGACGAGAGCACTTCAGAAAATGTTTTGTAAGCGTATTTCAGAAGTGATAACAACCCCAATGACTGAATATAAGAAAAAGCATATTTCTAGGCAGCCATAATAACAGTAATAAGAGAGAATAATTGTTATTTAATGTCTCTCTTATGCTGGACACTGTGTTAAGTACGTTATAGAGATTATCACACTTAAATCTCTGAGTAAATATATAAAATTATGAAATCCAAGTTTTTATAAGAAACATGAATCTTAGAAAAGATGAGTAGTGTGTATAAAGCCCGCAGCTGGTAAGTAAATCGTTTTTTACTCCAGTATAAATATGCCTTAGTGATGTCTTTGTGATAATGTTCTCAAATGCTGCATATTAAGAAAATTTTTTCTAAACTTAATATCTATGAGTCCAGGTTTAAAATTAAAGGGACATAAACTTTAAGGTTAGCTTTACAATGTGGTGGAAAAGCAAGTCTCTCAATTTCTAATAATGTGTTATCTTAAAAATTACTCTGATAATTTATTCAGGGTTTAAAAAACATATGCTTTCTTCCAGTCCCCTCTCACTTCAAACACAAATAATGATTATATTCTATTGACTCATGTCATAATCATACGTGTTCCTAATTGATCTCTGGCATAGAGGAGCATAACCCTCCAATCAGAATCTTTTGCTCAGCCACCTTTAAAAGACACAGGCTAGTTGATCTCCTCCAAACTTGGAATCATCTGAACATACACCATTTTTAAAGATGAAATCAGGTCTCAATTGCATTTTTGATATGGGAATATCAATGAACTCTTATCTTCAAAACCCTGGATGTTGTTTCATCCTGCTTTCCTAACAGAAAATTAATGCATAATATGCAAAAGATTATTATATTTGGGGTTATTCAATTTTAAAAACTCCATGTAAAATATTGACTATTCAGTCCAACCTGGTTGTATATTCAACCTGTTCCAGTTTCTTTCTACAGTTTCACATCCGAGAATGAGTTAAGATCATGCCTACCTGTCTTTTCTTAGCTTAAAATACCTGATTTTGGAGCTCTATAAATAATATCTTGAGTGAACACGTGTGCAATACTTTTAAAATCTTATAAACACACATACACACCCCCTTAAAGAAGAATAAATGCATATAGATATAAGAAAATTTAAATCCATTCAGGGAAAATTTTCTTCAAAAAAAAAGCAACAATATTGGCAAAGATGTTTTAGCTCTTCTAACACATCCACCTAATTTGTAATACCAATTAAAGAATTCAGGTTCTCATAATATAAATAAATAAAAGCATTGGGGAGAGGATTTGTAACTTGTAATTTTACCCAATAAAAATATATATTTGCTTCAAAAGTCTGTAGATAAAATATTATATATGGCAAAGGTTAATTCAGTTCCCCACCAGAGACTTAAGTGTAAAAAACAGCTTCAGATAACAAATTTAGGTACAGGATAAAGCTAGGATTTGGCAATTATATATGTTAGGCTTTCAAATATCATGCAGGTCATTCCTGGATTGGGCTGTCACAAAATATATGTTAACAATGGTTCTTTTATCTAGTAAGGGATAATATTACACCCTTTATTCTTGTCATCCTTTCTTTCTTACATGAATTAGTCTACTTCTCTACATTAGTCGTATCTTCTTTTACAGTTTTAAATTCTTAAAATATTTTTTACAGAGTAATGGTAAGGCTCAAATCATGTAGTTGCCTCCCAGAACAAAAATAGTGATATAAGCCTAATCATTTGATTCCTGTATTCTCTAAACATCTAAACAGTCAGCCAAATTGTAACAGGGGAAAGTTTTTTTGGTTTTGATTTTTGTTTTTTTGTTTTGTTTTGTTTTTTTGGGGGGGGGAGGTTTGAGTTGGAGTCTCACTCTGTCACCCAGACTGGAGTGCAGTGGCCGCTCCCGGCCACCGCAGCCTCGACCTGCTGGGCTCCGGCGATCCTTCTACCTCAGCCTTCCGAGTAGCCGGAATTACAGGTGTGCGCTACCACGCCCGGCTGATTTTTTGATTTATTGTAGAGATGAGGTCGCCGCTCAGGTGGGTCTCAAACCCGCGGGCTCAGGCAATCCACTCACCTCAGCCTTCCAAAGGCGCGGGATTACAGGCTGAGCCACCGAACCCGGCTCAGGGAAAAGTTAATGTCCTCCTCTCAAAAATATTTTGCAAAGTCTCACCTGCCTAGTGTTGATGAACTTCAGCAAAAACATGAAGCAAATGAAAGCACATAGGATCTCAGATTCCACCTTTCGTTTACAGAAAAATAAAGAATGCTGTTTCTAAAATATTCTGCCTTCAGCCTAACTTACAGGATTTTTAAAATTTAAGTAGAAAGAAAGAGAAAAAGATAGAGAGACATGCATTATTAAGGAAGGAAGAAATGATAGTGAGTGTGGGTTGTTCGTACATCAGTCTCCACCACACACTGCTGTATTCCCTCTCAAACCAGATAAATTATTGGAGAGGTAAATTGACACAACTTGTTCTTCAGTAGCATGAACTTGAGATTTCATAATACATTTGGTATGCTTCAAAAGTGCCACAGAACACAAAATTCTAATTTTCCACTAACACAGTAAATTAGTAAATTGGAATAAATTGGATTGACAAGAATATGAAATTTAACCAGTATCATGTTACTGCTAGTTCAAGGGATATAGATTACTGTAAGACACCAGCAAAGCTGAGTATTTGAGACCCCTGATGCAACTCCCAAGGCTTCCCTTAGGACATTAATGTGCACCATGATCCAGATTTAACATATGAGATCTCCAAATTGTATCTGAGAGTCGTTACCTTACACAAGGGAATATATATGACTGAGGAAAGTCTCCATTTTATATTATAATAATTTTATATCTGTCATTGATGTTTCAGCAGGCCATATTTATATAACCATTAATTTTAAGTTTGTTACCATAAGCAACCTGGAGAATTCAGATATATTATTCTAAACACATTTTCTAAACAAGACTTTTACTTATCTTTCCAGTAGAAATAGCCAACAGATTTTCCAACTTGAGATGCTTAAGAGAAAATGTGCTAGCGTGGCAGCTAATAACCATAGTATGTTTCTGCAGGAGGCCAGCTCCAGGGGGTTTACGGGGACCCGAGAAGGAGGCATGATGAGGCGAGGGAAGAAAGAGTTGTGACCAGAGTTTCTTTTCAGGCACTCTGGCAATCAAACACACCAGGTTGCGTTTATTTATAGTAAATTATAAATTAATCATTTTTTTGTGGTTATACAATCACAAGATGATTTCATTATTTTATCACAGACACTCTATGTTCTCATGTCTTACAAGATTTATTATAAAGTTAATGATTAATACAACTTGCCCATAAACCCAAAACCGGTTTTTGTGGTTATTACTACCACCACCTGCTGGACTATTAACCTTATAAATTTAACATCCTATTTCATGAAAATATATAATTTTCTATAAGGAAAATAAAAATTAAAAAAGGACAATCAGCTATTAAAGCAATAACCTGTGGATTCACACAAAACTTACTTTATCTATTCTAAATATTCCTAACATTTTTATAATTAAACAATAGCAAAAAATCATTATTACTAATTATATCAAACTTAACCCATTATATCTAATCTCGCAATCTTCTGTTGTATAATAGCTACATTTAATTTTCTTATACCATTAGTTTACTTTGTAGCAGATTTTTATTTTCTATGCCTTTAGAATTAAACACCATGGTGGGCTACTATGTTTAATTCTTTCCCACAGAGACAGAGAGTTTCATTTAACATATCTGCCATCTACCCAAGCCCATCTAACCATGTCTTCATCATAAGCTCCGGTGTAAGGTAGAGGAGGGTCTAACCATGATAAATCTTGCATGCTGCTTCTACCCCTAGGGACCCACCAAACTCTATTATTAATATTATATCCCACATGTTGTCCTGCTCCAATAGTAGATAAAGGCTTAAGAGCTTTATTTTGGGGGTGGGTTCTGGTTTTATGACTAATCTGATGTTTAACTATACCTATGTTATCTGTAACAGTTTTTACCTCAGTTTCTGTTAATTCCTTATGCCACAACTTTAATAAAAAATCTCTAAGTGTTTCATTTGCCATGCAGTTAAAGGTACATTTTGTTGCAGTGGATGTTACAATAATTGATTCTATTGACGGTTAGGTCATCATGACCTCTCCTATTCTTGATTTCCTGAGGTGTAGCCGATGTTGAAACATTGACTGCTTTATTACTGGCATTGTAGACACTGTACCCTCCAATTCTGGTTACATTATTCTTTTCCGAGGGAGATTGAAATATATTATTCCTGCAAGGCAGGAGTATAACAATATAATGAGAATAACCAGGCGACCATGAGTCACAGGGCAGCCATGCAGAACTTCCTCAAGACTTTCCGTGGGGCCTTGCCAAGCACGCAGATCCCCTCTGGGGTTTTGCCTTCCAGGAGGGGTGTCTTCAATCAGTTCCCATGCTGAGCCCCAGATTGTCATGGCCTCCGCCATGTTTCTTTTTTTTCTTTTCTTTTTTTTTGAGTTGGAGTCTCACTCTGTCACCCAGACTGGAGTGTGGTGGCCACTCCCGGTCACCTCAGCCTCGATCTGCTGGGCTCCGGCGATTCTTCTGCCTCAGCCTTCCGAGTAGCCGGCATTACAGGCGCGCGCTACCACGCTCGGCTGATTTTTTTGATTTATTGTAGAGATGAGGTCTCGCCTGCCCAGGCGGGTCTCGAACCCCCGGGCTCAGGCAATCCACTCACCTCAGCCCCCCAAAAGGCGCAGGATTACAGGCTGAGCCACCAAGCCCAGCTCACAGTATGTTTCTTATAGTGAAACATAGCACTCAAAAGACAATGGTGATAGAAAACTTAAATACTAATGTATCCTAAGTGAAGTTCTTTGAACTAGAAGAATATCATTTCACACATAATTTATACAAATCAACAGTTATCTATTGCTTTCTGGTTTCTTGGACTTTGTTTAATCAACAACTTTTATTGGACCCATCTATTCTTTTCATATAAAGTAGCATACTGTAGTTGTATTTACAGTTTCTAGGGATTAGGTGTGGACATTTCTGGTGGCCATTATTCCAACTAGTAGATGCAGAATTTCAAATATTCTTCTTTCTAGGAAAACTGCCCTGCACATGCAAGTCACTGACAATGTCACCAGACACACAACTTAATTTTGTTTGGTTTTTTTTTTTATAATCAATATTTTTTATTATGATGTTGTGGGGTACACTTAAGGGTTAGATATACAAATACGTTTCATTCAGGCACCCTATTGATAAGAGGTGCTTCCCCATCCCCAGACAGATATTTGCTACCGTTAATCCCATCTCCCTTTCCCCGCCCCATAGTTTCCCACTACTGTCAGTTATTTTCTTATAGTATTAGGTTGGATGTTCAAGGTCCATTATTGTTTGGTTTTGAAAGAAAAAGACATTCAAGTATAAAGTTTTTAAAAGTCATATTACCTTTAAGCATCATATAAAGTTGTAAAAGTCTATGTGATATCTTGCAGTGGATGACTTCATTTTGTATGTTGCACAGTTAGCATTTATGTAATGCATACTAACTGCCTGAAAATGAGCCAATCATACAAATTGTTTTCCCAAGAATTTCATACACATTTATTTAGTTATTGAAATATTTTTCTGTGTATAGTGCACAAAATCATTAGTTCTTTGTCCCAATGAAAATAGTTATATATGATACAAACTATGTTCATAGTTTTAAACTACTATATAAAAGTTATCATAATCTATTATTAGTAGAATAAATTACAGGATAATTCATTACTAATATACAATTATTTTAGGCTAATGTTATTGAGAATTAAATTGACACTGTGAATCCATTTTAAATCAATTTTTATTTTAATACTGAGTTCAATGTCACTTCCTTTCATTAGGACATTAGAATCTTTGTCTGACAAATATCTTTGAAAATCATTTTACAGTAAGAATATGCCCAACATGGACAGTACAAACAAGATATTAAAAACTATTAAAGAGAAGGGCAATAACAAAATTGTGTGGGAACTGGAAAAGATGTGAGTACTGACCATTAATTCATGTACTAAATAATTGCTTACTAAACATCTACTGTAGGCCACACATTAAGCTGTGCTCTAAAAAATATAAAACTACCTCAAAGATAGCATAGATTAGTCAAGAAAAGAGACATATGCTAAAGACTTAGAGAGAAAAAATGTCAATTTACAACTACTATAGTGGAGCGTCCAATGGTACTAAGGAAAGCACCCAAGCAGAGAAGTTAAGTTAGTCTGAAATTATCATATATATATATATAGAGAGAGAGTTGCAAGTTTATCCAAGATCAGACAACATTAGCGTTTAAGAGCTAGAATTCAAATGCACATGTACTTGTCTACTTGTACCCAGGCCTCCTCCTCATTTTGCATTTACAAATATAATTTCCTATAAGTATTTTGTATGCCATCATTTTCTAGAACTGTGAAAATTTGAATATTTGATTTTAAAAATTATTTCTGCAGTCACAGAAGATTTCTCTTTATATAGCTTCACTTCTACCAGTTAACAAAAGTATCAAAATAACAATGTAAAGGTATTCTATTATATTAGAGAACATTGGAATTCACCAAAAATCAGTCTTCAAGAACTTTCATGCAACAGTACAGCCATTTGAAAATACTAAAATTTTTACATACTTATATGCTTTTAACAAAATGACACTTAGAATTTTATATGACTTATGTCCATCCATCATTCCAGATGGTGTTTATTGTTCTACTATTTAGACATCCATAAAAACTCAGTTCAGCACCATTGTTATTCTCACACTTGTTTTTTTAAAAAATGCTCTTTGTTAAATAACAGTTATGCATTATGTAGTGAACAATGATTTCAGGTTCGTGAAAAGCATGTTTACATCTCTTGAGTGGAATAATAGTTCATAGAAATAAGTCTTATCTGTCAAGCTTCATAAAAGTCTGTAAGCTTATTTTCTTATTACTTGTCAATTAAATTTATGTAAATATATAGGTAAATATGTTAAAGCAAATTTTATTTTGTAATCTCTATTCATAGCTTATAGTTTATTCCAGAACAACATCATTGGCAAAAAATAGGTCATCACAGTTATTGTTATAACCAAGTTTCCAAAGCAAAAATATTGTCTACAAAGGGAGTCTCCAGGACATAAAAAGGAGCTTTCTGAATGATAGCTTGTAATCACATACTAATCCTTTTTATACATGATAAAATGCTCAGTCTCACTAATCATCAGAGACATGCAAATCAAAACTGAGATACTACCTTATCCCAGGAAGGATGGCCATCATTAATAAATTTTTTTTAAAAATAGATGGCGGTGTGATTGGGGAGAAAAGGGGATGCTTCCACACTCTTGGTGGAAGTGTAAACTAGTCCAACCTCTGTGGAAAATAGTGTGGTGATACCTAAGGGAATTAGAAATTGACCTTACATATAATCCAGCAATCCTCCTCCTGGCAATATATCCAGAGGAATACAAATCGTTCTACAAAAATGACACCTACACATATATGTTCATTGCTGCAATATTCACAATAGCAAAAACATGGAACTAAACCTATTCTCATCAAAAGTAGACTGGTCAAAGAAAATGTGGTACATATACACAACAGAATATTTTGCAGCCATAAAGAAGGGCAAAATAATGGACTTCTCAGCAAATTGGATGGAATTGGAGACAATCATTCTTAGCACTCTATCACAGAAACAAAGAACCGAATACCACATCTTCTTACTTTTTTTTTTTTTTTTGAGTTGGAGTCTCACTCTGCTGCCCAGACTGGAGTGCAGTGGCCGCTCCCGGCCACCACAACCTCGACCTGCTGGGCTCCGGCGATCCTTCCGCCTCAGCCTTCTGAGTAGCCAGAATTACGGCTATGCGCTACCACGCCCAGCTGATTTTTTGATTTATTGTAGAGATGAGGTCTCGCTGCCCAGGTGGGTCTCGAACCCGCGGGCTCAGGCAATCCACTCACCTCAGCCTCCCAAAGGCGCGGGATTACAGGCTGAGCCACCGAGCCTGGCTATTTTCTTACTCTTAAGTGGACCTGAACATTATTCACAATAGCAGAAGAAACCAGCAGTCACAGGACACTGCCAAGGGAGGGAGGAAGGGTGGGGGTGGGAGGAACATAACAACTCAAAGGGTAACTGATTCTAAACCAGGGGAAACGAGGACCAGTTGGAGGCCCAAACTTCACCTGCACATACATTACTTATGTACCTAATCCTGACTTGTACCCACATTTTTAGAATAAAATTAAGTAGTCTGGAATAATTTTAGGCAAAGACAATCTCTTGGACAAATGTACCAGAAGAGAAATATACATAATTAAATTAGGAATGGTGGAATAGTTCTAAGATTATAGGGATTGCCCATCCACAAGTTATAAATATCTGAAATTGCTATTGGTAGCAAATTCAATTTTCTTGGCTATTTTTTTAGCCTCTCTAAACGTTTCTAACAGCTTAGGTATGTGATACAAAGCTCTTTGTAGTTACTTCCTCTTGATGGCAACTGTTGATCAAAGCTTCACCTCCCAGTGTGTATGTTGAGCCTGTTATAATTTTTCCCATCCTTTTCCCTTTCTGTCTACTCCAGTTTTTCTCTTACCTCTTTCTGTGTATCTTTCAGGACAAAAAAAATCACTATAGTTCCCACAGTCTTTCATCCTCTCCCTGCCTTTTCTGATTTTTATTTTGTTTTGTCTTTCTTTCCCTCAGCTTTCACTTTTGCCTTTTTCTCTCTTTTCTAGGTTCATTTTTCTTCATCCTTTAAAATAAAGCTTAAATATTTCCTTTTCCAGAAAAAACTGTATTGCCTCTCAACACCCATTATTATTCTAGGCTTTTTTGTGTGGCACCTTTACTCCATGCATCCAGAAGTGTGTTTTAATTTTACCATACACATATGCATCAATATGTAGTAATGCTGAGTTTTGATATATGTGTCTCTTATAAGATGACAGGGACACAAGCTATGCTAGAAAATGGCAGATTATAGATTTGGGAAAGAACAGAGGAAAACAGTCTACTGTTTTGGTTTTGATTTGCTTTTCTTATTGATGATATGAGATTCACATAACATAAAACCAACCATTGTAACTTGAACATTAAGTGGCATTTAGTATATTCACAAGGTTGTGCAACCATCACCCCTATCTAGTTCCTTTAATTGGAGAATTGATGATACAGATTATCTCACATAGCATTTTATATATCACCTTTGCTAAGAATGATCATACATTTGATTTTCCTGGGAGAGTCCAAATTTATCACTGATGTTCCAGTATCCTGTCCAGTCATCAGACAAGGAGCTCCCATGCGGATGACAAATATAAGGTCAATATATATCTGTCCAGTTGCTACAAGTGTAACCCTACTGGTTTCACCATACATTTGATCCGGACACGTGGATGCTTGTTAGTAGCACTCCTGTTAATACAATCAGATTTTTCATGAAAATTCTTACTCTAAATAGCCAATATTATTGCCAGACTATGTAACTAGATTGTTCAGATAATGCTGAGTGAGAACATAATGACGTATGTTCAAATAACACTTAAGGTCAATATCTACTGATGAGCAGTTTCCAGAGTGCCATCTTCATATCCTTATTTCTCAGACTGTAGATGAGAGGATGCATGGTAGGTGGCATCACAGTATAGAATACTGAAACTAACAAATCCAAGAGTAATGGAAATTTGGGCAGGGGGTGTAAATAGGCAAAAAAAAAAACAGAAGAGAGAAATAGAGTCACAACGACGAGGTGAGGCAGGCATGTGGAGAAGGCTTTGGACCTGCTTTCCTTAGAGGGCATTCTCAGCACAGTGGAGAAGATGTGGATATAAGAAATGTCAATAACCGCAAAACAGCCAAAGTCTAACACCAGGCTGAGCCCAATGACTGCTAATTCTCCAATGTTATAAGAACAAGCAAGGGAGAGAGGTTGTGGGACATCACAAAAGAACTGGTGAACTTCAGGAGACCCACACATAGGTACGGAGAAGGTAGAAGCTGTGTGCAGGATTGCATTGAGCCCTCCACTGATCCATGAAGAGACAACCATCTGCACACAGGTTCCATGACTCATAATGACCTCGAATCTGAGCGGGTGACAGATGGCAACATAGCGGTCATAGGACATGACTGTGAGCAGAGCTACTTCTGTAGTGGCTGAGAGGAAGAAGAAAAAACCTGGGAAACACATCCAGGGAATGAAATGGTGTTGCGATTCATCAGAGAATTTGAGATGGATTTGGGAACAGTGTTGGAAATGAGACACAGATCCAAAAATGATAAGTTCTTTAGGAAGAAGTACATGGGGGTGTGGAGCCGAGGACCCTTGGTGGTGAGGGTGATTACAAGAAGATTTCCAAGTAGGGAAACCAAGTAAATTAGCAAAAAGAGTGCAGAATGTAAGATCTGGATCTCCCAAATATCAGAGAACCCTGTGAGGAAGAACATGCTCCCAGTTGGATGTTTAATCAATCATTCTAAAAAAAATGAAGTAAGCAACTTAAGACTCAAAAGCGTTTACTGTTCTAATGTCTTAACTTCTCTTTCTCCCACCCACATGTGACCTGCCACAAAATTTGAGTTCATATGAGACAACACCAGAAAGCCTCCTGTGAGGTCATTTAATCACAGTGATCACATTGCATGTAAGACTGAAGAAGGGTATCAGCCCAGTCCAAATCATCCACCTTGCAGTTTTGTCTGGATTAAGATCTATACTCCATACTTTTCTGAAACAAAATTTGACATACTTTATATTGAAATATGTATAAGAAAAGATATATATTTTACAACCATCAGTCCCGAACCCGAATTTTAGCTTAGACACTTACTAACTTTGCGATCCTGAGTAGATCATTGAATATTAGTTGACTCAACTGACACTGTGAACTCTTTCATCTGACTGTCATTCTGATTCAACTTAATAATAAGAGAGTGTGTATATATGTATAATATATCTCATACACATACACACAGCATAATTTGTGGAAAGGGCCTTTAACAAACACCATTTTCTCTACTTTAATCTTTCTTATAACAAAGTCAGAAAAAATTGTGAAAAACTTTGAAATGGACCATTTTTGCACACTCCTTTCTCATGCCAAGATTTTCAGTTAAGATTTTCCTAACCGTTTCTCAATTGATGTTTATTTGGTTTGCTAAGCTTCTCACAGCCAGTCAACGCTTTGATGCACTATTCAATGAACTTTCGCAAAGTTTTCATTAGTTCTGCTTGTTACTGGCCATCTTAACCGCTTTTCATTAGTGGTGCTTTCTTTCTCCTGGAAAAATGTTTAATTTGATATACACTGCCATCTTCTTCATGGAATTATCCTCATAAACTTGGACTAACATGTCCCTGATTTCACTTCCACTCTTGCCAAGTTTAACAACCAACTTAATGTTTGTTTGCTGTTTTAATTCAAACTCTGACATTCTTGTGATGACAGCTCTAATGGCCATTCCAGAAAAAGAATCCAAAAATTGTTTTGGTGATGGACTAGGCACTGGCATTGGTGCATATCTTACCAAGGGGTGTACATCGAAGGTAACCATAGTGATATTCAACAATGAGGTATGTAGCATTTTTTCTAAGGTGAGTTTGTGAACTTAATTTACATGAATAGAAAGTTTTGACACTCACAGTTTTACATGAATTTACATGAATAGAAAGTTTTGACACACAAACTTTATAAAAAGATGGGAGAAATCTTAGAAATAATTAGGCAACTTATGGGGGACACAGACAACAGAAAAATATGAGACACTTATTACTCTTTTCTTGTTATAGTTTGCTTGACTAAAATCTTTCCCTAGGTGGAATTGAACTATTTGAAATTATTCAAGATAATATCCACATTCATTTCTTATATGCTAGAATCTTTTACCTTCCAGAAAATTTCCCAAAACTAGTGCCGTCCCCTTTCAGCAATCGCTCCAGTGAATCACATGCTTTTAGTCACACGTCTGGCTTAATTACTCAGGATGACACGCTCTCCTTTGAGTAACAGCTGCTTGGCCAGCTGTCTTCGTCCTCATAATGTTCTTCTAGCTCCCCTGAGCTCCACCACTGCCCTGTCTTCCCTTCTCTGTGGGTTTCCTCATTATCTATAGGGCTGAGAATAGCAAATACTTTCTCTGTTTCTCCACCAAGCTGGACTCTTCTCACTTCCTATTCCTTCACCCTCGTCTCAAAGAAAGAATGATTTGCTTCTTCATAAAGTTGTTGTGCAATATCATATATTGAAAACATTACTTAATAAACCATGTTTGATGTATCTGTTTATAAGCATCATTTAGAGAAGATAACTTATGCAGAAATCCATGTTGAGGCCATATCAAATAGATTCAGAATTTTTTTTACCAGTATTTGGATTCCTAATATAGCAACTTCTTGCTCAGTTTGATCTTCCTGAACTATAGTATTAATTTTTCAACTAAGCTTTTTGTCTTGCTCTTGATAAACTTCTGTATCCAAGGGTTTTCCCTTTATTGTTTTCCCCTCTCCCCTGCATTTTGAAGTCCATTATTGAGTTAACCACACAATTCAGCAAAAATGCTGATGTTGATTATCCATAAGCGTATGTGCTCTATGTAAAAAATACTAGAGGCTTGTATTCTACTAGAGATCATTAAATATAATTATACAACAGTAAAAGTATGATGCAATTCATCATGTGACATAGGTCAATTTAAACTTTAGAAAATATGTAAAAATTTTCTTTTCAAAATCAGTTCCAGCTGAAAAAATATCCAACATATTTCTCTTATTCCAAAAAACATTTTCTCATAATCTTCCATTTATCTGAATACCATTCTTATTTCTCGCATCATAAACTTTATATTTTTTTAAAAGTCATTTGATGCAAACTACCTTTCAATTCTACCTCTGTCCTCCCTAAACTTACCCGATACTTTTTATAATGAAACCAGTCAACCAACCAATCAACAAACAAAAACCAAAATATTGTGTAAGCGGCCTTCAATTATTCATGCTCAATCAAGCCTTTCACCTCTTCTGGTTTTGAACTTTTATTAGGATTTATAACGAATAGCGGTTATACATTTTTCAAATTCTCCACTGAGCCAGGCAAGTGGTTCTAAAAGCATGGCCCCTGGCTCAGCTACATCAGCATCACTTGGGAATGTGCCGGAAATGCAGATTTTTGAGTCCCCACTTCAGATATGTTTCTGATTTAGAAACTCTAGGAGTGGAGCCCAGTGAGATGTGCTTTAACTGTCCTTTAAAATATTTATGATGCTTGCTAGAACCTCTGCCTTAGAAGATCCTGGTTTACAAAATTTATTTCTGGAAATCTTTTCTCTTCTTTTTTTTTTTTTTTTTTTGATTTGGAATCTCACTCTGTCACCCAGGCTGGAGGGCAGTGGCCTCTCCTGGCCACCACAGTCTTGACCTGCTGGGCTCCGGCGAACCTTCCGCCTCAACCTTCCAAGTAGCTAGAACTACAGGTGCGCACTACCACGCCCGGCTAATTTTTTTAATTTATTGTAGAGATGAGGTCTCACCAAGTTATCCAAGTGGGTCTCAAACCCATGGGCTCATTTTTTCTTCTTCTAAAAGTAGTTGTCCCTATCCCAAAAATTACTTTTCCTTTTCTTCTATCTCCTAAGTCTACTTGGGAGGTTCCAGCAATCAAATAAGTTCATTAAAAATCCTGAATTTTCCCTGGTGATCCAGTTATTTATCTCAGTGTAATTTGCTACTCTTAGTATACATTTTAATACTCAACAAATGATAAGATATTTTTCTTACCTTCTAATTATAATAAGCATGTAATATGATGTCCATTAATCTAAATGGGAAAAGGCACCAAGTACTTCAAGAGTTCTGAAGGAATCAAAGGAGATTTAATGTAGAAATGTGTGGGAATGAAATGATTAATTCCTGAAAAATAGACACTATTTGGGAAGGTAAAGAACATAGAGGTTAAGCCACAGTTCCTTTAGGGGAACCATATAAACATAGCAAGACCTGAGCAGCCTTAAGGATATGTGGTTAGAAAGCTTTGCAGCAAAGGTTTGCAAATGTGGTGTGTGTGGGAAGATGAGAAATTTGGAAGGGCTGAGGATGGTCTGGGAGGTTTAGCTTTGCCCTGGCTTACAGCAAAGGGTACCACAGAGCTTAAGGGGGTGATGTAATTAAAGTGATGTTTCTGTAACTTAACTGTTCATTATATTTGGTAGATTATGCAAGGAAGATATTTTTTGAGGCAGAGAAAGAAGTGAGGATATTGATTTAATAGTATCCCTATGAGTTATTAAAAGAATGTTTGAAATAAGTGGCCACAATAGGTATGAAAGGGAAAGAGAAAACACAAAATAACTTAGAAGATGTGTGGGAGGTTTGAATGTGTTACTGAATGAATTGATATTAGATCAAAATTAGAATACAATTATAGATGCAGAAGTGTGCTCATAAATTTTTCCACCTTTTCTCTGAAAATAGGAGACAGGAGGAATGTGATGCTGTGTGCAGACCTCCTGTCTCTGTCCCTTTCCTGCTGTGACCCTTCCAGTACAAACCTGCTGTGTCCCAGTCCCTACCACTATAAAAAAAAAAACTTTTCTGCTAATTGAATACTTGGAAGAGAAATCTTGCAAAGGAGTGCTCTTACCTCAGAGAAGTTGAACTACATGTTTTATATCTTGACATAATTTTTATGCATATCTTTATTAATCATAAAATAAAAATTTTACTACTAGTGTTTAGAAAGTCTTTGCATTAGCAATGTGTAGTAAAAGTGTTTTATAGAGGAAAGAAAGCCTTCTTCTGCTCCTTAAAATAAACACTAGCAGACTTCTCACAGGCTGACTCACCCTGGCTTCAATGACTCAGCTCAGAGTAGAATTGGCACTCGTCTCTCTTCTCTCTTCAGAATGTCATGATAAGGAAGACCTCACTGTACAAGTCAAAGCAATGGCAGTTAACCATCTTTTTAAAAACCAGTATATTCAAAGAAGTTTTCTTTTAATTATATTGATTCAGATAAACCAGCTAAAGCAAGTTCTAAATGGAATAAAGTTAAAGCTCTTATATTTTGTAAGCCTCTGAAAATATTTCTAAGTTCACAAATACTTTTATCGTTAACCATTCACCTCCTTTGTTTTAAGTAGCTCAAAGATCAGTTGCACGGATCATGTGCAAAAGTATTTACCAAGAAGTTTATCCAGAACACCCTCCTTACTCTAATTCTTCAACAACTACAAGTTGTTTTATTTTCTTCAGAATAAGAGGACCTGAGAAGGTTTGTACTTGAGCAACCTGATCAAAGGCAGGAATAATTCACAGTTTGAGGAATGCACTATTGGGAATGTGAGATTCAGAGCACCAGTCACATTCTAAGTTGTTTCCATACTTTTAATAAACTTCTATTAGTGCTCAAAGTGAACCAATATATGCCCATAATATGGTGGAATTAAACCTGCAAGGAAGCTTAAGCAATTAACCCCATGTCACACAAGGGTGGGGTCAGGAATTGAATACAGATGACCTCATTCACAGGCTTCTGTGCCAGAACATCTTGTACCCACTTTAAGAACTCAGATGCATTTCAACATGGCATCACAGAAAGCTTCCAATGAGGTGAGCCCATATCCCTCCTCCTCAGCATGGTGCTCCTCTTTATGAGACAGATGTCACATCCCATGTTTTCTTATTCCTCTAGTAGATACCATACATCCAAGTCCAGTGAATGTCAGGGAGCTGGGTTTGTGGAGTCTTCTCCTTTCTATGTGTTTTCGTGGATGTGCTGGAGATGAGACTAACAGCTAAAGTCATAACACTCTTACTCTCTCTATGATACTCATGTCACCTCTTCTGAGTTTTCTATCACTCACAATCCAAATTCAAGAAAATGAATACTTACAAAAGACATCTGACAAGGCTCACAAGGGAAAATAGGAGATGCAAACAGGTTCTGAGCAAGGATGGCATGCACTTCCCAGATTCCTTCAGCTGCAGAGTGAGATCATATATACAATCTGGTCCAAACAGGGGACGCTAAGAAGCTTGAATTGCTGCTTGTGATTACTCCTTGTTTTAAAGTGATCCTTCTTGAGTTGGATATGCTCTGGGAATTGAGCCAAATTAACCCTACATTGTTCTTGGAAAGAGCAAGACTGTACAGAAGTTGTTACCTCATGTATTACCAGAGATGCAAGGAAATCTCAAGAGACACATTATTTCAACTTTTACCTGAGATCATGGTTCTTTGACATCATGAGAGGAGAAATAAAATTCCTTCTAGTTTTGACATGCATATATTTAATTGTCAGGTTGGGCAAGTTTTAAAAAGTAAATGAGGCATTTGTCTTGATTTTTATAACTTTTCATAACTTTTCCTTATTGTGTTAACTTTTATTGCTTTGCTTAAGCTACCTCTATGTTAAGAAATTTAGGCCTTATGAATTTCCATGCTTCTTAAGTACAAAAAAAAATTTTATGTTAATTTGTCCATGAGATTTTATTGAATCTATTAATAGTTAAATCCATCTATGAATCCTCATCAATAAGGCTTCTGACTTTGAGGGTCTTGCTTAGAGAGGATTTTTCTCTCCTTCATTATGTTTCACGTCATACTACCCAAAAAATAACAAACTACAGGTTTTTATGTTTTTCAAGTTATCATCCTTTTTGTCTTCCTCAGGAGGATTTTCAATTTGTGTTTTTTTATAGCATCACTGTAGAATTATTCTTAGCTCATTTTCCAGGAGATTTAAATAATAATTTTCTAATCTAGTTTGGCTATATTTTTCCATTGCATTTCATAGCTGATAATCACTTAATTATATGTGTATCATAATTACTTTATTAATGTAACAATTATTGAATTACCATATTGCCTCAATGTATTATTATTTTTAGTTTTTCAGGTGAGAAAATAAAAAACCTTTTGCCTGAGCAATGCTAATCCTTTAATTCTGAGGCCAAGAGAGGCACTAAAATGCAATAGCAGTCATGTCCATGAATGAGAGTGCAGATAATCTTTTTGATTTGCTGGTTTTCTTTATTTTGGAAATGGTGGATCATATAGCAGTTCTATTTTTAGAGTTTTTTTTTAAGAACCTCCTTATTATTTTCTATAAAGACTGTGCTACTTTACATTCTCACCAACAGTGTTCAAGCATTTCCTTTTTTTTCACATCCTTGCCAGCATTTGTTTGATCAATAAAAACAAAATACATTGTGTTCTGTTCTCTTCTTCAGAAAAAAAACTACATTAATTGGATTCCCATTATCTATTATCTATTTCTATTAACTTCTCTCTTGTCACTTATATCACATATCTGGATAACCACAAGCTTAAGTAACCCTTTCTCTAGAGTAACTCTTTTTCTAGAACTGCTAACCCTTGATCAAAGCTATCTATTAACTGAAGATAAATGATAGTCTGTCACTATGGGCCTACAAGTTTTTTCAGAGCAAGATGTATCTGTCAATAACATCGTTTAATATTATTATTTGGATTTATAATTTGCACGATGCTGAGTGGAACCTGGGGACCGGGAGTTTTGTTGGTGAACCCTGGCCACATAGCTAGAATGTGCTCATATAACCAGCTCACTCTGAGAGACTCCCTCAGCCAACTTTGGAATTCTTGGTACCACAGTCTGTACTATAAATGTTGTAGGGTTATTCAAGACCTTGAGACAAAATGAGTCCTATGTGACCCAGAGTGGGAAGACAAAAAATCCAATGTTACTGGACCTTTTCAGTGCACATTCTTTTCCTGCTACTGCTGTGCTGTCTCCTTTAAAGTTCTTCCCTGAGTACAAACAGCTTGAGTCCTGTGATTAGTTTTTCCCTGAAGCTCTTCCCTGAGTACAAACAGATTGAGTCTTGTGACTAGTTTTTAGTAATGAGATGCTTAAAAAGAATGTGTATATGTATAATTAACACATCATTTTAATCAAAACACTACATTATGCTTATTTTTTTATACCTAGCCTCAGTGTCCCTGACAGTATTATCAGTAACATCAACACTAAAATTTTCAATTTCAAATGTCTTTCATGTTTTTAAAGTGTTTAGTTTTTGAGGGAGCAAAGCTTAAGATGGCAACTGACAGTTCGGACTGTAAGAGTCTCTGTGGAGGCAAGTATTCATAAAGACTCTGTGAGTGAGTGGATGGGTATTGGTGGGAGAGAGAAAGTCTGTCTGAGGGGATACTTGGGAACATGCATCCAGGTCCTCCCCCCAGAGCGACTGCAAGCTCCCACTGCCCTGAGTTTGGAGCACAGCCAGCAAGATCACATGCAGGATCATCTGCTGCTCATGGGAACATGCCTAAGAAAAGCCTGCTTAATCCAGCTGATTCCCATTGCCTGGCACCTGCCCCACACCATCACCTGATCAGTGGAGAGAGGATCGGGAAAGCTGGAGAGAAGTCCATACCTGGTGAGGAGCTGCCCATTTCAGTCATTTTCTTTTTTTTTTTTTTGAGTTGGAGTCTCACTCTGTCACCCAGACTGGAGTGCAGTGGCCGCTCCCAGCCACCACAGCCTCAAGCTGCTGGGCTCGGTGATCCTTCCACCTCAGGCATCCAAGTAGCCATAATTACAGGCATGCACTACCACGCCAGGCTGATTTTTTGATTTATTGTGGAGGTGAGGTCTCGCTGCCCAGGTGGGTCTCAAACCCGCGGGCTCAGGCAATCCACTCACCTCAGCTTCCCAAAGGCGCGGGATTACAGGTTGAGCCACCCAGCCCGGCTGCCATTTTCTTTGACCCAGGACCAGGCAGAGATTTGCAATGCTCCCCTCTGCTCTGTCCAGCCTCCAACTTGTTGCCTAAGGAAACCTCATCAAACCAGGAAAGACAGAAGCCCCTCCTCCAGGCTGAATCAGACACAGACAACACAGATCTGTGTCGCAAGCCTGACAGCAGCAAGCTGAGTGAACCCAGATCTGACTCATTCACCTCCCAAATTAGGCCTATGGAAACTGACCCAAGCTATGAGTAACCCTATCTGCCTGTGATGAGAGCAGAGGGGAGGAACTAGAGATCAGGGCTGAAGTGACTTTGGACATACAGGAAGGACCTCAGAGCCAGTCTGATTCCTTGTTTTTATTTATATTTTTATTTTTTGACTGTTTTGCTCACTTTTGTTTGCTTTATGTTGTAGGGTTGTTGTTTTTTTCTCTTTCATTCTGGTTTTGATAATATTTTCATACGTGCTTTGCTTTTGTTATTTTACTGATTTTTTTTCTTTCTTCTTTCTATTATTTAGATTCCCTGTTTGTATAAGAGACAAGCACATCAATACGCAGGATTTTGTTGAACTGTGTATTTGTGTGATTACCTGTATGCTAGAGGGTTTTTTCCCCCTTTTTCTGTATTTGTATCTCTTTTCATTTGTTAGCTGGTATGACTGTCTGTTTTCCCCCTTACTCTTCTCTCACTCCAACTTTCTCTTGAACCCCCTTCCTTCTTCCATTATTTTCTTTTTTCTTGCCTCATTTTGTTCCAGGGAGCGAACCTATACCCCACGGCAAAGACAGATTGTAAGGCAGTGGGAAGTGGATTCCAGTGTGCCCATACACCTGTCACTGGATACTGGAATCTGCAGATAGATCCTGAATCACAGCTCTCCCCTCAACTAAATATCAAAACTGCAAAAAGTACAGCCACCAACCCACAGTCCAGCTTCAGAGATGAACAAAGTCAGAGGATCCACATAAGGAAGAACAGGAGACTGAACAAAAAGAAGCAAAAACAACCCCATCATCCCTGTAAAACAGAATTAAAGAAGACGGGGGGGAAGTAGGGGAGAAGAACACCTATACAAATGAAGAAAAACCAAAAGAAGAATATGGGTCTCTCACAGACCCCTGGGAGGTCACACACTGAGAAAACAGATTTCAGAATGCAAACAGTGAAGAACCCCAGAATGACTGGTCTCAAACTACAAATCCAGATATCAAGACATTAACAGAGAGATTAAAAAGAATTGAGATAAGGCAAGAGGAAAATAGGAAGGAGTTGATAACTAAGATAACAGCAGTAAATAATACTGAGCATGAAATAAATAACAAACTGATAAGCATGGAAAGCAGAATTAGCCAAGCAGAAGAAAGAATCTCAGAGCTTGAGGACCAAAATATATAACTAACCCAAAACATAGAAAAGAAGCTTTAAAAGACAGAACAAAACTTTCAAGAGAGGAGCAATTACTTTAAGAGGCTGCACCTAAGAGTAATTGGACTTTTTGAAGCAGAAAGAGAGACAGAGACCACCCTGAAACAAACATTCCATGAAATTTTTCAAGAAAGCTTCCCTCATCTCATCAGTGATGTGACCATTCAAATACAAGAGATTCAGAGAACTTCTGCAAGACAATAAATGAGAAGACCAACTCCTAGACACATAGTAATTTGCCTAAACAAGTATAGGTATAAAAGGAAAGAGTAGTTATAAAAGAAAAAAATCCTAAAGGCAGCAAGAGATAAAGGTCAGACTACCTACTGGGGAAGACCAGTTAGAAGAGCAGTAGATTTATCTACAGAAACACTTCAGGCTAGGAGAGTTTGGAGCCCAATCTTCAAAGTTCTCAAAGATAATCAATTTCAACCAAGAATAACCTACCCAGCTAAAATAAGCTTCACCAGTGAGGGAGAATTAAAATCTTTCTCAGACATTCATTCCCTAAGTACTTTCGCTGCCTCTAGACCAGCTCTACAGGAAACACTTAAGAAAGTATTAAATACAAAAGAAAGGGAAAAAAGAATAACAACATTCTTCACAAGAGTGTAGGAAAAAGATCAAAAACACACATGAATCAACCCCAATTTAAAAGAAACACAACAAATAAACAGAAACAACAACACCTCTACAAGAACCTCATGAAAGGGATGAACTCTCACATTTCAATAATTAGCCTGAACGTGAATGGACTAAAAGCAGCACTGAAAAGACATAGAATGGCAAAATGGATAAAATATTATGAGGCAACAATATATTGTCTCCAAGAGACTCATCTCACCAGAAAGGACACTCACAGACTCAAAGTAAGAGGATGGGAAGCAAAATTTCAGGTGAATGAAACACACAAAAAAGCAGGAGTTGCGATCGTAATCTCAGACAAAGCACGCTTTAAGTTATCAAAAATTTAAAAAGATGAAGAAGGTCACTATATAATGATAAAAGTTTCGATCCATCAACAATAAATATCCATCCTAAACATATATGCACACAACATAGGAGCGCCAACATTCGTAAAGCAGTTTCTAGGCAAACTTAAAAAAGAGATTGACTCTAACACTATCATAGCTGGGGACTTTAATACCCCACTCACAACCCTAGAGAGATTATCAAGACAAAAAATCAGCAAGGAGATCTGGAACGTCAATGAGTCTCTTGAACAAATGGACTTAATTGATACCTACAGAACACTCCACCCAAAAACTACAGAATATACATTCTACTCATCACCACATGGAATGCACTCCAAGATTGACCGCATCATTGGTCATAAATCAGACATAAACAAATTTCTTAAGATTGAAATTTTTCTATGTACCTTCTCAGACCACAGTGGAATAAAAATAAACATCAACACCAACAAAGTTCCCCCAAACCCACAAAGACATGGACACTAAATAGTATGATGCTAAGCAACCCCTGGGTCAACAATGAAATCAAAACAGAGATTAAAATTACCTAGAAGCAATTGAAAATGAAGAAACCTCTTACCAAAACCTCTGGGATGCCATGAAAGAAGTAGTAAGAGAGGAATTCATATCTTTACAAACACACATGAAGAAAATGGAAAGATCACAAGTTAACAGCCTAACCAGTCACCTAAGGAAGCTGGAAAAGTAAGACCACCAAAACCCTAACTTCAGGAGAAGAATCCAGATCACCAAAATAAAAGTCCAAAACCAGGACCTAGAAAGCAAAAAGATAATACAAAAAAAATCAGTGAAACTAAAAGATGGACTTTCTGACATCACACAACCTCCCTAGGTTGAAACAAAAGGAAATTGAACCCTAAATAGACCAATAACAACCAAGAAAAGAAAATTGACTATTTCATAAGAAAACTACCTACAAAAAAAAAGTCCTGGACCAGATGGCTTTCCAGCAGAATTCCACAAAACATGCAAGGAGGAACAGATACCAATCCTATTGAGAGTATTCCAGGTGATTGAGAAAGATGGAACTCTCCCCACATCATTCTATGAAGCTAACATCACATTGATACCCAAGCCAGGTAAAGACCCAACAAAGAAAGAGAACTACAGGCCAATATCTTTGATGAACATAGATG
>NW_007202762.1:2569-8543 GCF_000164805.1 Carlito syrichta | reverse complement strand
ATTATATCATTAGATGCAGAAAAAGCTTTTGATAAAATCCAGTACCCCTTCTTGATAAAAACCCTCAAACATCAAGGCATAAGTAGAACATACCTCAGAATAGTAAGAGCCATATATGAGAAACCCACAGCCAGCATACTGCTAAACAGACAAAAACTGAAATAATTTCCTCTGAAAACTTGAACAAGACAAGGATGCCCACTCTAAACCCTATTGTTCAGCATAGTTTTGGAAGTCCTAGCTAGAGCAATCAGAGAAGAGAAGGCAATCAGGGGTATCCAAATAGGAAAAGAGGAAGTCAAGTTATCTCTCTTTGCCAACAACATGATTGTATACTTTGAAAACCCAAGAGAATCTGCCAAAAACCTCCTTGTACTGATAAAGGACTTTGGCAAAATCTCAAGGTATAAAATAAATGTGCAAAAGACAATCACATTTCTATAAACCAATAATAAACAAAAAGAAACCCAAATTAAAAAGCACAATTCCATTCACAATAACCACAAAAAATGAAATACCTTGGCATCTTCCTAACCAGAAACGTGAAAGACCTTTACAATGAAAACTACAAAACACTGCTTAATGAAATCAAAGATGACACAAACAAGTGGAAAAATATTCTATGCTCATGGATTGGAAGAATCAACATTGTTAAGATGTACATTTTATCTAAGGCAATCTACAGATTTAACGCAATACCCATTTTCTAAGATCTACAAAAAACAATACAGGAATTCATGTGAAAACATAAACAACCAAGAACAGTCAAAACAATCCCCAGCAAAAAAAAAACAATGCCGGAGGTATCACACTCCCAGACTTTAAACTTTATTATAAAGCTACAACAATCAAAACAGCCTAGCATCAGTACAAGAACAGGCATAGAGACCAATGGACTAGAATTGAGATTCCAGAAGCAAAATCTCAATTTCTCAACCAACTCATCTTTGACAAAGCCTCCACCATCCATTACTGGGGAGAGGAGAACTTATTTAGTAAGCGGTGCTGGGAAAACTGGTTGACCATATGCAGAAGATTGAAACAGGACCCCTACCTATCGCCGTACACAAAAATTAACTCTAAATGGATCAGAGACCTAAATGTAAAGCCTCAAACTGTAAGAACCTTAGAAAATGTGGGAGACACTCTTATGGAAGTTGGAACTGGCAACCAATTCCTGATCAAAACCCAAAGTGCCCAGGCCATAAGAAATAAGATAGACAAGTGAGACCTCATTAAATTGACAAACTTCTGCAAAGTCAAAGAAACCATCAAGAGAGCAGGGAGATAGCCCACAGACTGCGAAAAAACATTTACCAACTCCATGTCTGACAAAGGCCTAACATCAAGGATCTACAAGGAACTCTAACTTGCTGAAAAGAAAAAAACCAAAAAGCCCTGTTACAAAGTGGGCAAAAGATATGAATAGACAGTTCTCAAAAGAAGACATATGAGCAGCCAACAGATACATGAAAAAATGTTCAGCCTTACTAGTCATCAAGGAGATGCAAATTAAAACTACACTGAGATACTATCTAACTCCAGTCAGAATGGCCATCATCAGTAACTCAAAAAGTAACAGATGCTGGAGAGGATGTGGCAAAAAGAGAACACTTCCACACTGTTGGTGAGAGTGCAAACTAGTACAGCCTCTGTGGAAATCAGTGTGGCAATTCCTAAAGGTTCTAAAAATTGACCTTCCATATGATCCTGCAATCCCCCTGCTGACAATATACCCAGAAGAACTCAAATCACTCTATAAAAAAGATACCTGCACAAATGTTTATTGTAGTATTGTTCACAATAGCAAGAACATGGAACCAACCATGCTGCCCATCAAAAGAAGACTGGATTTTTTAAAATGTTGTACATATATACAATAGAATATTATGCAGCCATAAAGAAGAACAAAATCATGAACTTCACAGCAACCTGGATGGAATTAGAGTTTATAATACTGAGTGATCTCTCACAGAAACAAGAAACTGAGTACCACATATTCTCACTTCATAAGTGGACTTTGAACAACTACTGTAATACTATAAGAAAAGGATTGACAGTAGCAGGAAACTTTGGGGGAGGAAGTGGGGATGGGGAGGTGGGATTTACAGTAGTCAATATCTGCCTGGAGAAGGGGGAGCACAAATCATCAACAAGGGTACCTGCACAATGAATATATTTGTATACCCAACCCTGAATTGTACCCCACAATTTTAAAATAAAATTAAAAGAGGGCAAAATATAGTTCATTTTGCAATTATTTCATGATTATTGAGAGGTTACTTAAATTACTTCTGCCATATTTTCTTTTTCTTTTTATTTCCTTTTTTAAATTTTATTTTACTTTATTTTAAAGATGTTGGGTACAATTCAGGATTAGATAGATAAGTGGTCATCATATAGGTAAAGTTTGGGCCCCCCTTTGGTCCCTGCTTTGCCTGGTTTGAGACCAGGTATGCTTATTGATATTATGTGTCCCTTCCTCCCTCCTCTGTCAGTGTCCTGCTACTGTCAAACCCCTCCTTATAGGGTTATAATAAATGTTCAGGGTCTGCTTATAAGTGAGAACATGTGGTATTTTCTGTTATATTTTCATCTCATTTTTTTCAATATAATTCTTTTTCACATTGCCTTGACTCCTTGGCCGTTTACTCCTCTTGTAAAATCCCAATCATGTTTCAACCCAAAGTTCTGTTTTGGTAATCCTTAGAGTTGAACTTTAAAAAGGAGGGTGGGGACATGCTCTAGCTAATTGGCTTCACTTATATTCATGATTGTAATGTGCAGCAGACCATCAATACTGTCTATCAATTGGTTATGTGTATTTTCTTCTCTCCTCAAACTCTAGCATCATTTTCATCTCATTCTTAGCTGAGAAATAATTTTATGTTTTAGTGAAGAAGTAAGAGAACTTATTAGGGAACTCTTGTACTTTCTCACTCTCAAATCTACAATAATTTATTAGAAAACTTTTGCACCTTGCAACTCTCAAATATAAAAAAATTCTGTGTCTGACCTACAGACTGTCTTCTCTCTTGTTGTCTTGTTACAGTGGGCAAACTGTCCTTACTTCCATGTAAAGCCAATCCTAAACACCTGAAGAACTTTACCCTTTTGAATATTCTAACTCATTCCCTATATCATCAATGATATAGAATCATTTCCATTAGCTTACTATCACGGTTAAAAATAACTCTTTTGCTTCCCTTCCCCAAACATACCTCTATCTGCAGATTCATAGGAAGCTACTCTAATGGATTGTCTATTCTGATGTCTCAACATTATCTTCTTCCACTTTCTTACAAATCTATTTTAGCCATGCTTTCCTCCTCTCTGTTCATCTGGAACAAGTCACATCAAGGTCAACAATCAACAATACCCTCTAATTTGCAAAATATTATTTAAAAAATCCTTAGTCCTTCTCTTAGCTCTCTCTCTTTCAGAGCATTATACACAATTGACTGCCCAAGTTAGTTAAAGGACTGCCTCAGTCACCATTTGCATTGGTTTTTATTTCAACCCATAACGTGAAATATCATCTCTACACTGAGAATTCCCAAGCATTTATAGTCAGCTCTATATTTTCCTCTGCCTCTCAGGGATAATATGTTCTACTTCTTAACTACCATCTCCACTTAGAGGTACAGTCACAATCTCAAACTGACATGGTGCCCCTTTTTTATCCACCCAAACCCCATCAGCCTCTGATAACCACAATTCTTCTCTCTACTTCTATGAGTTCCACTTTTAGATTTCACATAATATTTCACAGTCTGTATTTCTGAGCCTTAGCATAGTATACCCCCGACACATCCACGTCGTCTCAAATGACAGAACCTCCATTTTCTGGCTAAATAATATTTTGTTGTACATAAGTACCACATTTTTTACTCATTGATACAATGTTGGACACCTAGTTTGTTTCCATATCTTGCAAATAATACTTCAGTGAGCATGGGAGTGCAGATAACCCTGTCCCAGCTAAATGAAATAAGACAATAAAAATTACACAGACTGAAAAGGAAGAAATGAAACTGTCTTGATTCATGGAGGCCATAATTTTTCATGCAGAAAATCTGAAAAATCAACACAAGAAATCCTGAATAAGTATAGGATGGTTATAAGATAATACAATGTTAACAAACAAAATTTTCAGTGACTTTTTTCCTATATACTGACTTAAACTTAATGGATTTATATATAGAAACGGAATTGACAAATCATATGGCAATTTATTCTCTAAAATTCCTTTGAGAATATAGAAGCAGAGGAAATACTCCATAACTCATTCAATAAGGTCAGCAAAATACCAAAATCTAAAACTAAAATTAAACAAAAACATGAGAAAATAAAACTGCAGACCAATATCTCATTTGAAAACTGCATCCAAAAATTCTCAACAAAATATTACCAAGTTGAATCCAAAAATATGTAACAAACAATTGCATACCATGGTGAAGTAGAATTTGTTATAGATATACAAGGCAGTTTCAACATTCAAAAATCAATTAATGTAGCCATCACGTGAGCAGACTAAAAAAAAGCACTTGACAAAATCCAGAACCTATTTATGATATAAATTCTCAACAAACAATAGTAGAGGGGAACTTCTTAAGTCTGACAAAGAACATCTACACCTAACATCATACTTAATGGTGAGAAACTAGCAGTTTTCCCATTAAGATTAGAAACAAGGCAAGGATATCCTCTCTCACTATAATTTTTCAACATCATACTAAAAGTCCTAGCTAAATGAAATAGGACAATAAAAATTAAAATTACACAGACTGAAAAGAAAGAAATAAAACTGTCTTTATTCATGGATGGCATGATTGTTTATGCAGAAAATCTGGAAAACCAACACAAAAAATCCTGAAGCAAATAAACAATTACAGAAAGATTGTACGATACGGTGTTACCATACAAAATTGACAGTGTCTTTTTTCACTGCAATAAACAAAGTTAAATAAAGTACTATTAAAATAAAGTACTATAAAGTATTAAATAAAGTATTAAAATAAAGTACTATTTTTATATAATACTTTATATTAATAAAGTATTAAAATAAAGTACTATTGAGATTTACAGCCCCCACAAATTAAATGCTTAGATATAAATCTAGCAAAATATGCAAGAGGTTTATATTTTAAAAGCTACAGGTCGTGGCGGCGGCGAAGGTGGCTCCTGAGCTCGGTCAGGGCTAGGCTCGGCGCCGCCCAGGTTCTCGTGGCCCAGCCAGTTGCGCGCGGGTGTCGGCTCTCCTGGGGGCTTGAACCTGCCCCCCGACTCGCCGAGTAGATGGGACCAAGACTGCAAACTGCTGAATAGACAGACTGTAAAGCAGAGGGAAAAGTGAACAAAACCAGAAGACCCTCATAAGGAAGAACAGGTCATTGCAGAAGAGAAATAAAAGCAACCCCACCTTCCCTCAAAAACAGAACTGAAGAGGGGGAGGGAAAGGGATAAAGGGAGAAAAATCTACAGAAATGAAGAAAAACCAAAAGAAGAGTATGGGTCTCTCCCAGACGCCGGGGAGAGCAGACACTGAGAAAATTGACTTTGGCATACAAACAATGAAAAGTCCCCAGAATGAAGGGTCTCAAAATGCAAATGTAGATATCAAAACAATAATGGAGAGACTAAAAAGAATTGAGGAGACACAAGAAGAAACTAGGAAGGAGCTGATATCTGAGATAACAGTAATAAAGAATACTGTGAATGAAATAAATAACAAATTGATAAGCATGGAAAGCAGAATTACCCAAGCAGAAGAAAGAATCTCAGAGCTTGAGGACCAAAATATAGAAATAACCCAAACTCTTAAAAACACAGAAAATAAGCTAAAAAAGACAGAACAAAACCTTCAAGAGATGAGTGACTACCTCAAGAGGCCTAACCTAAGAATAATCGAACTCCCTGAGGCAGAAAGAGAAACAGAGACCACATTGGAACAAACTTTCCACGAGATCATTCA
>NW_007202762.1:0-2452 GCF_000164805.1 Carlito syrichta | reverse complement strand
ATTCAGGCTAGGAGAGCTTGGAGCCCTATCTTCAAAGTCCTAAAGGATAAACAATTTCAACCAAGAATAACCTACCCAGCCAAGCTAAGCTTCATCAGTGAGGGAGAATTAAAATCTTTCCCAGATATCCAATCCCTAAGAAATTATGCAGCCACAAAACCATCTTTACATGAAATACTTAAGAAAGTACTAAACACAGAAGAAAAGGAAAAAAGAACAACGTTCTTCACAAGAGTACAGGGAAAAGAATAAAATATACACGAACCAACCCCAAAAGCAAAAGAAAGACAAAAAAAAAAAGAAAAAGAAAAAAAAGAAAAAACCAAGTGGTAAAACAATAACTCAATAAGAACTCCATGATAGGGATGAACTCTCACATTTCAATAATTAG
The DNA here is from genome assembly GCF_000164805.1 of Carlito syrichta. Classification (NCBI taxonomy): domain Eukaryota; kingdom Metazoa; phylum Chordata; class Mammalia; order Primates; family Tarsiidae; genus Carlito; species Carlito syrichta. Next base: position 2,061 of record NW_007202762.1, on the reverse strand, counting down.
TCTGAATGTGAATGGACTAAACGCACCACTGAAAAGTCATAGAATGACAAAATGGATAAAATATCACCAGGCTGCAATATACTGCCTTCAAGAGACCCACCTCACTAGAAAGGACATACACAGACTCAAAGTAAGAGGATCTGAAACAAATTTTCAGGCGAATGGAACACAAAAGAAAGGAGGAGTCGCGATCCTAATTTCAGACAAAATACCATTTAAGCTATCAAAAATTAAAAAAGATACAGAGGGCCACTACATAATGATAAAAGGTTCACTCTGTCAACAAGAAATATCTATCCTAAACATATATGCACCCAACATAGGCGCACCAACATTCATAAAGCAACTTCTAGGAAAACTAAAGAAAGACATTGACTCTAACACCATAATAACTGGGGACTTTAATACACCACTCACAACCTTAGACAGATCATTCAGGACAAAAAATCAGCAAGGAGATCCGGAACCTCAATGAGACTCTGGACCAAATGAACTTAATTGATACCTATAGAACACTCCATCCAAAGACCACAGAATACACATTCTACTCATCACCACATGGAACATATTCTAAGATTGACCACATAATTGGACACAAATCAAGTATAAGCAAATTTAAAAGGACTGAAATTCTGCCATGCACCTTTTCGGACCACAGTGGAATAAAAATAAACATTGACACCAACAAAGTCCCCCCAAAACCCCACAAAGACATGGACACTAAACAGCATGATGCTAAATAACTCCTGGGTCAATGATGACATCAAAATAGAGATCAAAAGATACCTGGAAACAAATGAAAATAAAGAAACATCTTACCAAAATCTCTGGGATGCCTTAAAAGCTGTAATAAGAGGGGAATTTATATCCCTACAAACACACATGAGGAAAATGGAAGGAACAGAAATTGACAACCTAACAAGCCACCTAAAGAAGCTGGAAAAGCAAGACCACAAAAACCCTAATTTCAGCAGAAGAATCCAGATCACCAAAATAAAAGCCCAAATCCAGGACATAGAAGACAAAAAGATAATACAAAAAATCAATGAAACAAAAAGCTGGTTCTTCGAAAGGGTAAACAAGATTGATGGTCCCCTAGCTAGACTGACCAAGAAAAAACGAGAAAAAACCAAATAAGCATAATCAGAAACACAAAAGATGAAGTCACATCTGACCCTGAAGAAATACAAAAGATCATTAGAGACTACTACGTACACTTGTATGGAAACAAACCTGAAAACCAGAAGGAAAATGGAAAGACTTTATGACATCACACAACCTACTTAGGTTGGAACAAGAAAGAAATTGAGACCCTAAAATAAACCAATAACAATCAAGGAAATCGACCATGTAATAAAGAAAACTTCCTACAAAAAAAAGTCCTGGTCCAGATAGCTTTCCAGCAGAATTCTACAAGACATTTAAGGAGGAGCTGATACCCATCCTACTGAAGGTATTCCAGGCGATTGAAAAAGATGGAACTCTCCCCAAATCATTTTACGAAGCCAACATCACATTGATACCCAAGCCAGGTAAAGATTCAACAAAGAAAGAGAACTACAGGCCAATATCTTTGATGAACATAGATGCTAAAATTCTCAACAAGATCCTAGCAAACCAGATTCAGCAATACATCTCAAAAATCATCCATCATGACCAAGTAGGCTTCATTCCTGGCATGCAAGGCTGGTTCAATATTCGTAAAACCATAAATGTAATTAAATACATCAACAGATGTCAAAACAAAAACCACATGATCATATCACTAGATGCAGAAAAAGCTTTTGATAAAATCCAGCACCCCTTCTTGATAAAAACCCTTGAACATCTAGGCATACGGGGAACATACCTCAAAATAGTAAAAGCCATCTACGAGAAACCCACAGCCAGCATACTCCTAAATGGACAAAAATTGGAACCAATTCCCCTGAAAACTGGAACTAGACAAGGATGCCCACTCTCTCCCCTCCTGTTAACATAGTATTGGAAGTCCTGGCTAAAGCAATCAGAGAAGAGGAGGCAATCAGAGGTATTCAAATAGGAAAGGAGGAAGTCAAGTTA
>NW_007202761.1:0-808 GCF_000164805.1 Carlito syrichta | reverse complement strand
TTGTACTGAGCAACCAGATCTGGTCCACTAAAGGTGACTGCTGGCTTCATACCCATAACAGAAGCTGAAGGCTCAGGAATAATAACTGGCTTTTATTATTATCTCAAATGAATGTTTATTTTTTGCATTTGGCAGGGCCTCTGAGAGTTTTTGTTAGAGATACTATGTGTGGAGAGTGTTTTTTTGTTTGTTTGTTTGTTCTTATTATTTATTTATTTATTTTTTTGAGTTGGAGTCTCACTCTGTTGCCCAGACTGGAGTACAGTGGCTACTTCTAGCCACCGCAGCCTCGACCTGCTGGGCTCTGGCGGTCCCTCCACCTCAGCCTTCCGAATAACCGCAATTACAGGCGCGCACTACCACGCCTGGCTGATTTTTGATTTATTGTAGAGATGAGGTCTCACCAAGTTGCCCGGGTGGGTCTCGAACCCGCGGGATCAGGCAATCCACTCACCTCAGCCTCCCAAGGTGTGGGATTACAGGCTGAGCCACCGAGCCCGGCTTGGAGTGTGTTTTTAAACTCAATACAAAATGCTTCCAGGGCTTTGTTTTTCTGGTGGTGGTGGAGGTAGCCCCCCAGGAAAATGGGTCAGGTGGAACTTTGTTAGCCAGTCACTCTGCTCTGTAGAGAGTGTTGGAGTTCTGCTGTCCTAGAGTCAGAAGAGGAAGGCTGAGTGTTCCTATGCTGGGGAATGGGGCAGTTCCCAGCCTCTCCTTCTAGCTTTCCCCTTACTCCCTGCCCAAAGAAAGCTTTCATTGTGGGTTAGACCTAGGGGAAGGTGTCATTGAGTCAGATACAGGGCAGCTG
>NW_007202760.1:0-794 GCF_000164805.1 Carlito syrichta | reverse complement strand
GAGTACAGCCACAGTCATCCACCCACGGATAATATGATAAGTGTCATAAAATGCAACTTTTTCATCTAATTAACAAAACCCATTTGTACTCTCTCAGTCTGATTGGATATTATTTAAATTATCGTAATTCAAAGCAGGTGCAACTCCAGACACACAAACAGATGGCTAAGAGTCAACTTCAAGTTTAGTTGACCCTGAAGCCCATTTGAAATAAATCCATTAGCTTTTATGCACCTTTTCCATGTTTGTTTGAAATTTGGCTCCATTGTTTAAAACAAAAGGAACAGGAGGGATGAGCATGAAGAGAACTGCAACTTCCTAGACCTTTCTTATTTCACCAGTTAGGTAAATCTACTGGATTTTGTTCTGAAATAGTGTTTTCTCACATCTGGAAGGAGAGAGTAAGACTGGTGGACAGGAGGTATGAGAACATAACCCCCACGGCGATTCTGTTATCTGCATTCCCACCAAAATTCCTGGAAAGGAAGGCCTCAATGAAAGGTCCCAGATCTTGGACTGGTCACGGAGAGCATGCAGATGGCCTAGGGGCTGTGGCCTAACCTGGGACCCTCTTCTCAGCAGTGGATCTAGCCAGATTCACTGCACCATGTCTCTGTGAGCATGGACAGAATCCAAATGCTTCATATTAACAAATAAACTTCTTGATTGCTGGAGCCCAACAGGTCGACACTGGGGTGGTCATGAGTATGGCCTAGCACTCTAACCTGGGGGACAGAGTGAGACTCCAACTCAAAAAAACAAGACAAGCCAGGCTTGGTGGCTCAGCCTGTAAT
>NW_007202759.1:0-877 GCF_000164805.1 Carlito syrichta | reverse complement strand
ATTTCTGTGAATGTCCAATTTTATGGCTTTATATGTTTGATAACAACATCAATGGGTCTGTCAAGTCACCTGATAACTTTGTGGACAATGTGAAGCATCCAGTCTCTATTAAAACTCAGTAGAAGCTTAAAGTTGTTTCTCAAAAGAAGAGTAGTTATCTGGAGAGGATGGAAGCACTTAGTTTCTGCCTGTGCTGTGATTTACCTCTAATATAGAAATCTGCTGAAAGCTCCAGATTGTATCTCTCTATTTGCCATAGACACTTCAAGTATCTGCTAGAATGCATGACCCAAGTGTCAGCCCAGCTTGTACAGCAGCCTGGGTCTGTGGCAAAGCCTTCTCATATTCTGGACTCCTAAAAACTAATAGATCTTTTCAATCACTTGGAAAGTGAGTCGTAATGACATATCCAGAAGAGAAATGAATTTCCTTCAAAATCCAAAAAAGGCCCACATAACTAATGGGATGCTTTTTTGCTGTTGCTATTGTTGGAAGGACCAGATTCAACAATTTATCCATCACCTTAAAATGAATGTTCTCAACCTGCTCATTGCCACTAGAATTCTGGAAATGTCACTGAGGTAGACAGTTCCAGAATTTTTGTTGAATATATTTTGTTCATATATCCATTCACCAAATGTCAACAGTGTCAACAAGCAGTGTGATATTTTATGGGGAGAAAAGGAAATCAAGATCCTTGCAAATTAAATAATGACGCAGAGCTAGAAAGATGTTATATTGTTGAGACAGGACAGTGAAATTATATTGCTAGCCTTATCAGCTTAACGTAAACTATTTCTAGTGGACCTTATTGACAAGAACAGAAGAGTAGACATTTGCCAGAACAGATTAACTTGTGCAGTCAATAAAGTTAACT
>NW_007202758.1:0-1090 GCF_000164805.1 Carlito syrichta | reverse complement strand
TCAACACCCTGTCATTATCCTGTGCCAAATAACCCAGGTCACAGGAGGACGATGTGGGGGAGAGCTCTTCACCTCAAACTCTGGGCTTTGTTCTGTCCTGATAGAGTTCCTTGAGAAGAGGAAACAAGCACAGTAAGGAACCACCTATCTTCAAAGAAGAATTCCCCAGCACATACTCCAAGAATCCTCTGGTAAGCTCAGAAGGACAATAGGCCAACAGCAAAGAAACATGGGTTAAAGCATTAAATGTTTCTGGCTGGAAGCAGTGGTTCACATCTATAATCCCAGCACTCTGGGAAGCCAAGGCCAGAGGATCACTTGAGAAGTTTCCTGGGCAACACAGCAAAATACTGCTTCTACAAAAAATAAACATAATTTTTACTTTTTATTTTTATTTATTTATTTTTTTTGAGTTGGAGTCTCACTCAGTCGCCCAGACTGGAGTGCAGTGGCCGCTTCCAACCACCGCAGCCTTGACCTGCTGGGCTCCGGCAATCCTTGCACCTCAGCCTTCCAAGTAGCCGGAATTACAGGCATGCGCTACCATGCCCGTCTGATTTTTTGATTTATTGTAGAGACGAGGTCTCGCTGCCCAGGCGGGTCTCGAACCCGTGGGCTCAGGCAATCCACTCACCTCAGCCTCCCAAAGGCACGGGATTACAGGCTGAGCCACCGAGCCTGACTAAACATAATTTTTAAAATAAAATAATAAATATATCAGTTTCTTCAGTGCTTTAGCATTAAGGCATATTCCCATGATAATTCATTCTGCGATGAGATTTTTGGATCAATGCCAGACTCAGATAGCCTGTCTCAGACAGAATAGACATGGGGAACACACCAGCAAAGAGATGGTGAGATATCTGGGCTCATCCTCAGCCACCCACTGCCCAGGATGCCTGTCCCTGGTGGCCATCACTGCTCATCCTTAGGACAGCATTTGCCCTCCTCATTCCATCCCAACATCACTAAGACTCATGGAAGGCAATGCCATCAGAATGTGGTGTCAACGCATCAAACATTCAGGGAACAATGCAGCAGAGAAAACATGACATTTTCTAAAACGAACTGTGTGAGTGGAATTTTGTTT
>NW_007202757.1:0-1215 GCF_000164805.1 Carlito syrichta | reverse complement strand
CACAGTTGATGCATTTCAGTCATAGAATGTTGACATGGGATGTGTAAGAAGATAGAGCTCTTCTCTCTACAGTGAAGACACCAAAGATACTTAAGCAAGGTAATAAAATGAATGTGGCTAGCGCACCAGAGAATAAAAGTATGAGGAAAACGATGATTACGCAGAGATGCTGGTAATCATTCAGATTGGTAACCTTAAGGACTTGGATGGAGATATCAGACTGGATCTCAAAGACCTTTGAGATAGAATTGGTGGATCATAGTAAATGATTGTAGGCAGTCATGTAAAGGGGAAATTAAAGTTTTCTCCCTGGGCTATAGGAGATAACATGTCCAGAACAAAACAGACTGATTTAGGACGAGAGAAGTAAAAAAAAAGGACCCATCATTCCAGAAAACTTGAACACACATTCATCATGCATTTGGAAACTTTCACAGGTCACACGTGTTAGGCAGTGCAATGGCTCATTGTATGTGTCAACTTGACTGTGCTACAGGAAGTCCAGATTAAATGTCATTTCTGAATGTGTCTGTGAGAGTGGAAGGGGTTTTCACATGTGATCACTATCTGACTTATTGGACTCAGTGGACCAGATTGCTCTTCCCAACATGGGTGGGTGTCACCCAATCCCCTGAGGGCCTAGATAGAACAAAACACAGAGAAAAAACCTCTCCCCTTTGCTCCCTCCCTTCTTGCATGCCCTATGCCTGGTACGTAAGTCTTCTTCTGCCCTTGGACTGGGAGTCACACCCTGGAGTCTCCTGGTGCTCAGACTTTTGGTCTTAAACCTGATTACACCACTAACTTTCTTGGATATTCAGGTGGGGGGACTTCTCATCCTCCATAACCACATACATCAATTCCTCATAGTAAATCAATACATAAACAAGTGTGTGTGTATATATATGGAGGGTGACAAAAAAGTATACACAGTTTAAGAAAGGAAAAAAAACACTATTAAAATTGTAATACTCAATACATACTGATAACAAAAGATGAATCCAAGTTACATTTGACTTCTGCAAGTACAAGAGCTGCTCAAAGTGGTTTCCATCAGCATCCAGACACTTCTGATGATGGTGAACGACTGCAGGACTTGTTCCTGGGCAAGGCCTCACAAATCTTCCCTTGTGCACATCACACACAGTCCCATGCATCTCAAACTTATCATAACATGTGAAATTGTTAATCATGTTGGAGGTTCTGATGCATACT
>NW_007202756.1:0-730 GCF_000164805.1 Carlito syrichta | reverse complement strand
CAAACAATCCAGCATCATTTGCATAATTTATATTGTGGCTACCCATATGTACTTAATAATTTATTGTCACTGATTTCCACCACGTTTTAGTAACATATTGGTTTTTTTTTTAAAGTTTTTTGCCTGCCGGATCGAGACCCGCCTGGGCAACTTGGCGAGACCTCATCTCTACAATAAATCAAAAAATTAGCCGGATGTGGTAGCGCGCACCTGTAGTTTCAGCAACTAGGAAGACTGAGGTGGAAGGATCGCCAGAGCCCAGCAGGTCGAGGCTGAGGTGGCCGGGAGTGTGTTCCACTGCCCTCCAACCTGAGCGACAGAGTGAGACTCCAACTCAAAAAAAAAAAAATAGGTTTTTGCTCACTAGGTGAGTAAATCATTTTAATGAATGAATTATTAAATAAAAATAAAAATTTCTTTACATTTTATATCTAAAACTTATGACTTCTTTTTTATCAATACAATTGCATCAAAATTAATGGTTACTCTTTTCTAAATACTGAATTTATCCTTCAATGACAAATAATGTTTACAAAATGTGTGTTTATTCAAAATTTGCATTTTCAATTTGTCATTACTTATTATATTTGGGGCAATTGAAAAGAAAAGGGGGCTGTTTTATTTTTTCCAATTGATACTTGCTTTACTGTCAGTAAGCAGCTATGAGTGTGTTATTTTTGTGCTTATAAGAATGAATGCCTCTTTTTTGTGCTGATTATTCTAGAGAAGA
>NW_007202755.1:0-1569 GCF_000164805.1 Carlito syrichta | reverse complement strand
AAGGCGTGGGATTACAGGCTGAGCCCCGAGCCCGGCTTGGAGTGTGTTTTTAAACTCAATACAAAACACTTCCAGGGCTTTGTTTTCCTGGTGGTGGTGGAGGTAGCCCCCCAGGAAATGGGTCAGGTGGAACTTTGTCGGGTCAGGTGGAACTTTGTCGGGTTAGCCAGTCACTTTGCTCTGTAGAGTGTTGGAGCTCTGCTGTCCTAGAGTCAGAAGAGGAAGGCTGAGTGCTCCTATGCTGGGGAATGGGGCAGTTCCTAGCCTCTCCTTCTAGCTTTCCCCTTCTTCCCTGCCCAAAGAAAGCTTTCATTATGGGTTAGACCTAGGGGAAGGTGTCATTGAGTCAGACACAGGGTAGCTGCATTGACCACATGGAGGGACAGTGGCAGAGCAACTTGCTAGCTGTGGATACTGTGGTTGGCTGTCTGTCACCCTGGCTTTCCCATGCATGTTAGATGGAGATGACAGGACTCATTGTGTGCTTGAGTAAGTAGAGCTAGAACTTACATTGTTAAAATAAATAGAACAAAAACATTATACAATGCTGTGTGTTATTACTAAGTATTTATTATTTTGTGCTTTTTTTTTTTTTTTGATTTGGATTCCCACTCTGTCACCCAGACTGGAGTGCAGTAGCTACTGCTGGCCACTGCAGGCTCAACCTGCTGGGCTCCAGCGAGCCTTCCACCTCAGCCTTCCAAGTAGCTGGAACTACAGGTGCACACTACCATGCCTGTCTAATTTTTGATTTATGTAGAGATGAGGTCTCGCCGACTTGCCCAGGCGGGTCTTGGACCCGCAGGCTCAGGCAATCCACTCACGTCAGCCTCCCAAAGGAGCGGGATTACAAGGCTGAGCCACTGAGCCTGGCTTATTTTTTGCTTCTAAATGGACCAGAACAAATCTTTTGCTGTCATTTTCACAGAAGGAACAAGAAGGTCAGCAAATCAGAAAGCCAATGTACTTTCAGTAATTTCTGATTTTTCTTTTTCTCTCTAGATTTGTTTTCAGCAAAGTAGAAGTTTGCAGATTCCTTAAATGAATTTAAATTTCAGTGCATAGGAGATGCAGAAATAGATGATGAGATGTGTATAGGTAAGTCAACACAACATTGTTTGTCATAGCATTCAACATCCTAGAAAAGCCTTTCTCATGGGATGGAAACTCTCTAAGGTTAGTAAAGATGGAAGCCCACAGTGGTAGTGAAGAGACAGAGCTATGTGAGGGTGGGGTTGCTCTGGTCTCCCAGAGCTCTGATGTTGCCTTCCTTAGCCTCCAGCACACAGGAGAAAGCTTGAAGTTGTGTAGTAGAACTCTCTTCTCCATCTGCCTTTAGTGCTGTTCTTCTGGCTGCATTTGCGATGTCCTTCCCTGCCAACCCCAATCCTAACAGCTTCAAACTAAAGTAGAACACAGGTAGCTGAGGAGAGAATTAGATCAGAGGTTGCAAACTGGAAGCTCGTAGGCTGAGATCAGAATGCAACCCCATTTTGTTTGGCTTTCATTTTAAAAACTGAATTGCCAAAAAAAACAAAAAAAAAAACTGAATTGCCATATAAATAAATT
>NW_007202754.1:0-1003 GCF_000164805.1 Carlito syrichta | reverse complement strand
ACAAGAAGGTCAGCAAATCAGAAAGCCAATGTACTTTCAGTAATTTCTGATTTTTCTTTTTCTCTCTAGATTTGTTTTCAGCAAAGTAGAAGTTTGCAGATTCCTTAAATGAATTTAAATTTCAGTGCATAGGAGATGCAGAAATAGATGATGAGATGTGTATAGGTAAGTCAACACAACATTGTTTGTCATAGCATTCAACATCCTAGAAAAGCCTTTCTCATGGGATGGAAACTCTCTAAGGTTAGTAAAGATGGAAGCCCACAGTGGTAGTGAAGAGACAGAGCTATGTGAGGGTGGGGTTGCTCTGGTCTCCCAGAGCTCTGATGTTGCCTTCCTTACCTTCCGGCACACAGGAGAAAGCTTGAAATTGTGTAGTAGAACTCTCTTCTCCATCTGCCTTTAGTGCTGTTCTTCTGGCTGCATTTGCGATGTCCTTCCCTGCCAACCCCAATCCTAACAGCTTCAAACTAAAGTAGAACACAGGTAGCTGAGGAGAGAATTAGATCAGAGGTTGCAAACTGGAAGCTCGTAGGCTGAGATCAGAATGTAACCCCATTTTGTTTGGCTCTCATTTTAAAAACTGAATTGCCAAAAAAAAAAAAAAAACAAAACTGAATTGCCATATAAATAAATTTATCTAAAGTTTCAGTTTTCCAGGTTGGTTTGAAGTTTAAGACTCTATTCTGTTACCCCATGTTCTGGCCTGGCAACAGCTGACTGGGCTTTGTTGCTGCCACTGCCTTGAGAGATAATGAGGAGCTCACTGTCAGGTCCACCGAGGCCATGCCTTTCTGTTTTGTTTCCTTAGCAAGAGGCTGAGATGGGTCACTCTTCATACCTGCCTCCACCTGTAAGTGGCCCTGAGCACTAAGGATTTGCCAGCATCTTGTCATTGTACCTTGTTTTTCATACATTGGGTATCTCAGTTGACTCCAATTAAATGAGCAAGAATTGAGAAAGTTAGCCAGGCTTGGTGGCTCAGCCTGTAATCCCGTGCCTT
>NW_007202753.1:0-747 GCF_000164805.1 Carlito syrichta | reverse complement strand
CCAAAGATGGGGTCCCCAACACCAGCAACACTGCTTAGTTCTGGCACCAAAGAAAAGGCTGGGTTCTGATGCAACCCTATGACAAAGGTTGAGGAGGTTGAATCCTGGGCAGGAAATCCTTCAGCTCTAAATGGAACTCTGCCCCTTCCAGTCTGTGGCTTGGGAACCTGTCAGCAACTCACCAGTCCTGGGTACTCTTAGGAACTGCAGGCCTTTTCCTTGAAGAAATCCTTTGCTAGCTAGCATGCCAGGTGCAATTAACCTGCATTTCTGGGTTATCCTTAATGGTTAGTGATTAAAAGATAAAGGGAGCCTTGGGAAGCAATTGACTTTAGGTGTCTGCATGTACCAAGGAAATTTTTTTTTTGAGTTGGAGTCTCACTCTGTCACCTAGACTGGAGTGCAGTGGCCACTCCCAGCCACCGCAGCCTCAACATGCTGGGCTCCAGCGATCCTTCTGCCTCCTCCTTCCACGTAGCCAAAATTACAGGCATGCGCTACCATGCCCAGAGTTTAAGTCCATATGTAATCATCAGACCTGGAAAGGCTCCCCAGTCACTATCCCCCTACCTCATGTACCCCTTCTCTTTTCAAGCAAGGTCTTTGCAGGAGTTTGCCACTGTCCTCAGGAATCTTGAAGATGGACGGATAGGGATGGTGAGTACGTCGAGGGAGTAAGGAATGTGTTATCAGAACTGGGCTCAAGTCCAGACTATGCCACTTGAATATTTTGAGCTCTTGAGCAAG
>NW_007202752.1:0-776 GCF_000164805.1 Carlito syrichta | reverse complement strand
CAGCAACACTGCTTAGTTCTGGCACCAAAGAAAAGGCTGGGTTCTGATGCAACCCTATGACAAAGGTTGAGGAGGTTGAATCCTGGGCAGGAAATCCTTCAGCTCCTAAATGGAACTCTGCCCCTTCCAGTCTGTGGCTTGGGAACCTGTCAGCAACTCACCAGTCCTGGGTACTCTTAGGAACTGCAGGCCTTTTCCTTGAAGAAATCCTTTGCTAGCTAGCATGCCAGGTGCAATTAACCTGCATTTCTGGGTTATCCTTAATGGTTAGTGATTAAAAGATAAAGGGAGCCTTGGGAAGCAATTGACTTTAGGTGTCTGCATGTACCAAGGAAATTTTTTTTTTGAGTTGGAGTCTCACTCTGTCACCTAGACTGGAGTGCAGTGGCCACTCCCAGCCACCGCAGCCTCAACATGCTGGGCTCCAGCGATCCTTCTGCCTCCTCCTTCCACGTAGCCAAAATTACAGGCATGCGCTACCATGCCCAGAGTTTAAGTCCATATGTAATCATCAGACCTGGAAAGGCTCCCCAGTCACTATCCCCCTACCTCATGTACCCCTTCTCTTTTCAAGCAAGGTCTTTGTAGGAGTTTGCCACTGTCCTCAGGAATCTTGAAGATGGACGGATAGGGATGGTGAGTACGTCGAGGGAGTAAGGAATGTGTTATCAGAACTGGGCTCAAGTCCAGACTATGCCACTTGAATATTTTGAGCTCTTGAGCAAGCCTCATATTTGTAGACTTTGAAGCCTTTTGTACATGGCAGAGAACTGCCC
>NW_007202751.1:0-773 GCF_000164805.1 Carlito syrichta | reverse complement strand
TGGGCTCAAGTCCAGACTATGCCACTTGAGTATTTTGAGCTCTTGAGCAAGCCTCATATTTGTAGACTTTGAAGCCTTTTGTACATGGCAGAGAACTGCCCTGGTGGATAACTTTAGACTGTCATCGTTGTTTCTCTAAAGATCCACTGTAATGTCTATAGGTAAGGTATATGACTTAAGGGTAGATCTTTTGAATTATTTCACTTTTGGGGACTTAGATTCTCTACCAGTGGAATGGAAAAGAAGGTGCCCTACTCTGCTCCTTCCCCCTTCCACTGTATTAAACCTGTTCAAGAGTCCTTTGAGGGCCGGGCTGCTTCTTCATTTTTAATTCTGATGCACCTAACATGGTGCCTGCTACATAGTAGGCACCCAGTAAATAAGCACTTAGTAAATGAAGGTAACTGTGAGAATCTCTTCAGAGAGGCATTATTTAAGTATAAGAATCAAATGCTGATCTCCAAGTCTTTGTGCTAGGATATTCTGGGTGTGAAGTTATGAGAGATTGTCTAACCACAGGAAGCTCCTTTGTATATTCCCCCCAGACACCTCAGATCCCAGGAGTGAACCTTGGTTTGATATCCCCAGCTGGCTCCCCACTGGCTTACTCCTGGGAGGGCCTGTCTCTGTGCAGAAGCAATACCTCAGAAAAATTCCATCAGGGAGCATTTTCTTCTCTTTCCCTACTGACAGTTGATGGTTTGAGCACTGCATTTACCAAGACAGTATGTAGTCAAGTACTTCATGTACATTTTTTCTGTTAACCCTCATGA
>NW_007202750.1:0-1867 GCF_000164805.1 Carlito syrichta | reverse complement strand
CTTAAGGGTAGATCTTTTGAATTATTTCACTTTTGGGGACTTAGATTCTCTACCAGTGGAATGGGAAAAGAAGGTGCCCTACTCTGCTCCTCCCCCCTCCACTGTATTAAACCTGTTCAAGAGTCCTTTGAGGGCCGGGCTGCTTCTTCATTTTTAATTCTGATGCACCTAACATGGTGCCTGCTACATAGTAGGGACCCAGTAAATAAGCACTTAGTAAATGAAGGTAACTGTGAGAATCTCTTCAGAGAGGCATTATTTAAGTATAAGAATCAAATGCTGATCTCCAAGTCTTTGTGCTAGGATATTCTGGGTGTGAAGTTATGAGAGATTGTCTAACCACAGGAAGCTCCTTTGTATATTCCCCCCAGACACCTCAGATCCCAGGAGTGAACCTTGGTTTGATATCCCCAGCTGGCTCCCCACTGGCTTACTCCTGGGAGGGCCTGTCTCTGTGCAGCAGCAATACCTCAGAAAAATTCCATCAGGGAGCATTTTCTTCTCTTTCCCTACTGACAGTTGATGGTTTGAGCACTGCATTTACCAAGACAGTATGTAGTCAAGTACTTCATGTACATTTTTTCTGTTAACCCTCATGATGGTGCTGTGAAGTGGTATCTATATTATCTCTATTTTCCAGATGGAGACATTGAGGTTTACAGAGGTTAAGTAGCTTGTCCAGGATCACACAGTTAAGGAGTAGTATTAACTATGTCTGGATTCAAACCCAAGTCTACAGAAAATGTGGACATTTCTTCAAAATGTCAAACACAGCAGAAGACTCTTGCCTTCTCCAGAGAGAGATTCTACCTCTCCTAATTGCTCATGGCTGGTGCTTGAGCCAGGATCAGGAGGGTGGTGGTGGCAGCAGCAGGGTGGGTGGTGGGTCACAGCAGCAGAAAGCTTGTGTGTTTGTGCACGTGCTGGTACCTGAGAAAGGGAAATGGTTCTTTTGAGTCTGATTCTTGACTGTGTTCATATTTGGGGGTGGGGGGGTGTGGTGAACAGATCACCATGAATACCCTGCAGATTGCTATGGCCTGTGGTAAGGGAAAAATGACTGGATTATACTTTCAGCTTGCCTCTGCAATTTTATTATTAATGTCAGTGAATTGAGTTTCTATATCTGCATCTGAGTATCTAGCCTTCACAAGTCCCCTCTCTGCCTCCTTGCCCTGTGACAGCCTCATCATCAATATGCCTCAGCTCAGCAAAGCTGCACCTTCTTTGGACAGTGTCTCTGACTCCCTGGGTTACTTGGCCACCCTTTATATTTTCTTAACAGCCAGTCCAGCTTCTAATACTACATGTACCACTTTGTGTCTTGATAATTGTTGTCAACACAGTAAAATGAGTTCCTCAAGTGCGGGAAACAGGCTGCTGTGTCCCCAACATTGAGCAGAGTGTTGGAATTGAGTGAAGTGACAGTCACAGAATCTTAGACCCAGTGGGACTTTATTCCTCATCATCTGCAATTCCTCATTTGACAGGTGAGAAAGCTAGTCTTGGCAAGGCTGATACTAAGCAGTAATAGGATTGGGATAAATCCTTGGGTGTCCTGATCCTCAGCTCAGCAGTTGAATGTTTTTTTATTTTAAGCATCTACTTTGGGCTGGATTCTCAGTCATGGATGCCCACTGCAATAACTTGGGGAGTATAAAAACTAAGTCTAGAGATTCTGAGTTAATCAGTTTGAAATGTGGCCTTGACACTGGGGTTTTTTGTTTTTGTTTTTAGTTGGAGTCTCACTCTGTTGCTCACGCTGGAGTGCAGTGGCATGCTTCACAGCCACTGCAGCCTCGATCTGGTGGGCTCAGGTGATTCTTTTGCCTCAGTCTTCCAAGTGGCTGGAAATACAGGCATGTGC
>NW_007202749.1:0-1002 GCF_000164805.1 Carlito syrichta | reverse complement strand
CAGAAGCTGGTGAAAATGACCTAATGTTAGGAGGGGCAAGAAGAAGCCAGGGGACCTGAGATTGGTAAAAATAATTCCTTGGTATGTGGTTTTATCTTTGAAGCACGCAAATGATATGTTATAGACAAAAAAAAAAAAAAATGAAATTGAAAGAATTGGCAAGTGTTGGCAAGGATGTGGAGGAAAGGGAATCTTGGTGCGCAGTTGATACAAATGTCATTTGATACAGCCATTATGGAAAACATCATGGAAGTGCCTCCAAAACTTAAAAACAGAACCACCATGTGAGCCTGTGACCCCACTTCAGGGTACACATCTGAGAAAACAAAACCAGCAGCTCAAAGAGATATCTGTACCCCCGTGCTCATCACAATTTTACAGTAACACCAAGTCAGTCACTGTCACCCCAGAGCTCTCATCAGGGCTTAATCAGGAGTGGGGTCCACAAGAGTGAGATGTATTTTCATAATGATTGGCAATATTCCACAGCGGCTGTGTGCTAGTGTCTTGTTGGATATGGAATGCCATGGAAAAGGGGCACTTTCAGGCTTTGACACACCTTGGGGCAAGCTTCAACTCTGCCATGTTCTCGGCTAACCTGAGACCTCCAGGGAGATGCATCAATGTTTGGGTTCTCTGTTTTTTCTTCTGTAAATGGGTTATTCTTTCACTGGCCAGGTGAGGATGTGAGGGTTGGCTGAGGGGTCTGCATGTGGGTTTGATGCCTAAGAAGCACTTCATGCCATCTCCTAGGCCAGTTTCTCTGATAAGAGAGCAATTTACACCTCAGCACATGGCAGACAGAGCAACACCGATAAAACAGAAGCAGTGATTTCTAAACGATAATTTATAATGCTGAGAAAATAACTTGCAAGACAGTCTTTGATTGTAAGTCCATAGCAGAATCTCACGTACTATGATAGATTCCCCAAGGAACTTATAAGACAGTCAAGATTGCCCAAGTAATATACAAGACAATAACTTATAAAGCAGTCTGATTCT
>NW_007202748.1:327178-354501 GCF_000164805.1 Carlito syrichta | reverse complement strand
GGCTGAGGCAGAAGGATCGCCGGAGCCCAGCAGGTCGAGGCTGCGGTGGCCGGGAGCAGAGCCACTGCACTCCAGTCTGGGTGACAGAGTGAGACTCCAACTCAAAAAAAAAAAAGACACATGTACCTGGTCCTTACCTCCATCCTTAAGCCCTTGCCTTCTGGCTTTGTTCTTGCAAAAGAACTGGCAGAAAATCTAACCCATTAATGTCCTGGATAAAAAAAAAGTCACCGTTGGGACATTACTGCCATAAATTTCAAGAAAAAATAAATGCAATTCTGCTTAAGTTAAAATAACATCAGATTTTGTATTTATGATATACTGTTTTAAAAAACAAAGTCATTATCCTTTTCTTTTTTTTGAGTTAGGGTCTCACTCTCTTGCTCAGACTGGAGTGCAGTGGCACGATCACAGCTCACTGCAGCCTTGACCTCCAGGGCTCAGATGATCCTTTTGCCTCAGCCTCTCAAGTAGCTGGGACTACAGGCGTGCACCACCATGCTTGGCTAATTAAAAAACATTTTTATGTAGAGACAAGATTTCGCTATATTGCCTAGGCTGGTCTTAAGCTCCTGGGCTCAAGTGATCCTCCTGCCTTGGCCTCATGAAGTGCTGGGATTATAGGCATGAATCACTTCACCCAGCCTATTCTTTGGATTAAAGTAAGTATGGTATTTAGATTATTTAGATACTATAATTATTTGAAAAATGTTCCTTTTGTTTAACCACTTATCCCAGGATGCAATTAGATTTAATATAAGCAGAATAGATGAATACAAATGCATTAAATGCCAAACATTTAACAAAGTTGTATATTTAAACATATCAAAATACACAAAGTGAAAGATTAATGTTGCTATAAAAACTAAGTAATCCTTAGTACATGTAAATAATTGGTTAATAACTGGATCAGCAATCCTAATTCATGAACAATGTAGATAACCTTACACAAAAAACATTTACTTGTATATTCTATGTGCTTACTATTCTGCTACATAATGAAGATAATAAGTGGAGTAATATTGATAGTTTAGTTTTTAATTTATTTTTTTGGTCTGAGTCTTGGCTCAGTGCAGCCTCAATCTCTTGAGCTCAGGCAATTCTTCTGCCTCAACCTCCCAAGTAGCTGGCATTCCAGGTACCACCACCATACCTAGTTAATTTTTTTGTAGAGACCAAGTCTCGCTTTGTTTCTCAGGCTGGCCTCAAATCCCTGTCTTCGAGCGATCCTCCTGTCTCCACCTCCCAAAGTGCTGGGATGATAGGCTTGTGCCACTGAGTTCAGTCTACATAGTATCTTTTTTTTGAGGGTCTCACTCTGTTGTTCAGGCTGGAGTTCAGTGGCATGATCATGGCTCATTGCAGCCTTGACTTCCTGGGCTCAGGCGATCCTCCCTCCCCAGCTTCCTGAGTAGGTGGAACTACAGGTACATGCCACCACACCTAATTTTTTTGCAGAGAGGAGGTCTTGCTATGTTGCTCAGGTTGGTCTTGAACTCCTGGGCTCATGCCATTCTCTCACCTCTGTCTACCAAATGCTGTGATTACATGTGTGAGCCACTGTACCTGGCCAAATTTCTTTTTTGAATTAGTTTATTCAGTATGTATTTACTGAACACAACTTAATACAGTAGGAGTACTAAACCTTTTTTTCATTCAGTTTGAAGAGATTAAAATAATTTCTCACAGGGTCAACAAGAGTTTTGGTCATTATCACACTAGTTATGTGGTTGCTCTTCAGTCTTGTGTAGCTATCTAAGTAGAATACATTTCTTTTTTGAAAAAAATATTTTTGAATAGGGACGAAGTCTTGTTATGTTGCCCAGGCTGGTCCTGAACTCCTGGGCTCATGTAATCCTCTTGCCCTGGCCCCTCAAAGTGTTAGGATTACAGACATGAGCTACCACGCCTGGTCTGAATCATTATGTGATCTAACCACATTCTTATACTCTTAACATATTTATAAGGCAAAGTGCTCACTTGTTCCACTAAGGGCCATCTTTCCTTGGTGCTGGCTTCTTAACTCTTACCAAAAACAAGTTTTATCTGGCTCCACACATCACATCACATAACCTGCTCAGTCCTAAATTCCACCTGACTGACATCACTATAATATTGTGTTTATTACACATTGACCAAAATCTAGAGCACACCTGGTGAAGAGTTTGTGCTACTGAATAACTAAGAACCATAACTGCTAACACTTCTGAGTAGTGATTATATGCACTTATGTGTTACCATTAAAATCCTCACAACATCCCATAAGTAGATACCATTTACTATTCCCATTTTATAAATAATCAGAAACAGTGAAGTTACTTAGCTTGTTCAAGAGTACACAGCCAATCAATGGTAGAGGCATCATTAGAACCCAAGTGGCCTCCCTTTCAGGGCTTGCCCTTTTTTTTTTTTTGAGTTGGAGTCTCACTCTGCCGCCCAAACTGGAGTGCAGTGGCCTCGACCTGCTGGGCTCCGGCGATCCTTCCGCCTCAGCCTTCCAAGTAGCCGGAACTACAGGCGCACGCTACCACGCCCGGCTCAATCATGTTATTTTCTAACTGTTTGTTTCTGGTGTGCAAAATACAATAGCCTTTTGTGTAACTGCTTTATAAAAAGTACAATTTCAACATTGATGCATTCTGTTCAGCACTACCACTTCTCCAGTCAGAATATTCACATGGACCAAATGTGTACTGTACACTGTTTCTGAATGAGTCCCAAACCCATGCTTTATGTATGTATTCCAGGCAAGAGGGATGAAGGGATGGCATCATCTACAATTCTTTAACAACGTGGCACTTGCACAATTTCTGTGTGATTTACAGTGCACTCATGTTTGCACTATGGCTTTATTTTAAGTGCAGCTTGAGTGCAAGATAATTTAAGCCTCCAAAATGATGAAAAATTAGTGAAGAAAACAATGCAGAAAGAAGAATGCACCTTCTAAAGAATGATTCTCTCACACTCCATATCCACAACTACCATCCACTAGCCAATCTTCTCTTCTTCCTTTAGCAAACATAATAAAGCTTCAAACATTGTGTTTGTTACACATCTTTTATTTACTTTCAAATTCTTCTTTATACTTAAACTTTTTTCATTGTTCAGTCGATATATTTCTATTCATGAAATATATTTGAGTAGGATTAGAATAAAATGTGTCATAGTTTCCCCTGTAAAAATAATAGAAATATTTGCCTTTTTGGGGTGGGGAGGGACACAGGGTCTTGCTCTGTTGTCCAGGCTGGAGTGCAGTGCTACAATTCTAGCTCACTGTAGACTGAACTCCTGAGCGCAAGTGATCCTCCCACCTTAGCCCCTTGAGTAGCTGAAACTACAAGTGCGTGCCACCATACCTAGCCAATTTTATTTATTTACTTATTCGTTCATTCATTTATAGAGATGGGGGTCTCTCTATGTTGCCCAAGTTGGTCTCAAACTTCTAGGACTGAAGCAATCCTCCTGTTTTGGTCTCCTAAAGTGCTGAGCCACCATGCTTCGCCAATAAAAATATTTTTAATGGCAGAATTTTTCAGAAACACATTAAAGATAATAGAGGGATATGTATACTCAAATTCTGTTTATATGAAGTGTGTCCCTTTGGGAAACGTGCACCCCCCCCACCAAAAGATCAGAAAATCCAAACCAAGCCCCAGCTAATTCATTCTTTGAATAACAACTTTTTTGACATATAACTTACATACAATAACTTGCACCTATTTTTAAATATAGTCTGATGAGTTTTAAAAAATGTTTATAAATGTGTAACCACCATCACAATCAAGATACAGACTATATCTATCAACCCAAGTTATTCCCTATGCCCTTTTGCAAGGAATCTCAACGTCACCCCTGGTCTTAGGCAACTATTGATCTACTTTCTGTCACTACGAATTAGATTTGCCTTTTCTGAAATTTCACACAATAAGATAATATAGTACATACTCTTCAGCAAAACATTTTTACTATTCATCTACACTGTTGCATTTATCAGTAGAATGTTGCTGTTTAGAGCTGAGTATTCCACTGTAAAGATATAGAACAAAATTAATTCGTTTATTCATTTACCTGTCGATAGACCTTTGGTATGCTACAAACTTATGGTCAGTATAAAAAAAACTTCTGTGAATATTTTGTGCAGTCTTTGGCAAATATGTTTTCACACATCTTGAGTAAAAAATTAGGAGATTTGCTAGGTTATATGGTAAATATATGTCCAACTTTGTAACAAACCGCCAAACTTCCAAAGTGGCCGTATTATTTACATTCCCAACAGCAATATCTGAGTTCCAGTTGTTTCACGTTCTCTTCAACACTTACTATTGTCTTTAATGTTAGCTATTCTAATTAGTATGTAGTGGTACTTCACTGTGGTTTTAATATGTATGATTTCTTTGATGACTAATGATGCTAAGGACATTTTTTTCATGCTTAATGACCATTTATTCATTTATTGTTAAGTGTCAAGTACTTTACCCATTTAAGAATTATTTATTTTTCTATTATTGAGTTCTAAGAGTTTTCTTTAATATATTCTGGGCACAATACTTTATAAGGTATAGTCTTCCTGTTACTCAAGGTCATTATGTTCTGTAAAGTCACTGTGAGCACTGAATTTAATGAATATGGACCACTGCTCCTAAGGAAGACACAGGGTTAGGGTCCTGCGAGCCTCTGGTTACAACATTTTTGTCACTCAATACACAATCTCATTTTAAATGTTTCTGTTTAAAGACATATTATTTAATATATATTGCTGATTCATTAACATTAAACACATGCTGAGTAGTACTGTAACTCATGGCTGGATGAAGCTTATCTAGCAAACGTATCTGTAGGGCAGGCACTTCATAGTCTTTTTGCCCTTAAGAACACTGGACAGCCCTTTAGCATTATGCTTGTGGGTCATACTAAACAGTAAAATCACCAAGAAAAAAAAAAAAAAACTACAAAAAACACACATTGACTAGGGCACAACAAGGACACTTATTTATGAGAGCTAAATAAGAAGGCAGAGTACTACCTTGTTCAACCTCAGTTAAGAACATGTACGTCAGGCAATTCAAATCTTTCGCTAGCCTGTGCATGTCCACAAATGACCGAGAAAGCACTGCAAATATTGGTTTTGGGTTATAATGTTTTAATGAGTAGGTAAATTTGCAAATTCAGAATTAGTGAGTGAAGATCAACTGTTTATGTATTGCAAATATTTCATCCTAGGCTGTGATTTGTCTTTTCATTTTCTTAACAGTGCCTTGTGAAAAGCAGAAGTTTTAAATTTTGATGAACTCCAACGTTTATCAAGTGTTTCTTTTATGGTTCATGCTATTTGTGTTATCTAAGAAATCTTTGGCTATCCCAACGATGCAAAGATTTTTCTCCTGTTTTCTACTAGAAGATGTCTCACGGTTTCAGTTTTATATTTATAACCATGACCCATTTTGAGTTAATTTCTTTATGTTATGAGGTAAGAATCAATGGTCATTTCTTCTCACGCAGATATCTAGGTGTTGCAGCATCATTTGTTGAAAAAACTATCCTTGGATTATTTTGACACTCTTATCAAAAACCAATTCACTACATATGTATGAGTCTATTTCTGGATTCTATTTTGTTCCATTCATCTCTATACCTATCGTTATGTCAAAACTGCACTGTTTCAAAAGGTATAGTTTTATAGTGAAACTTGAAACCAGATTGTGCGAATCATCCAACATTACTGTTTGTTTTTTCAAAATTCTTCTAGTTATTAGGTCCTTTGTTTATAAACTTCAGGGTTCATATAAAACTGAGGAACATTTAGCTTTCAATTTCTCAAAAAAGCCTACTAGGATTTTGATTGGAATTGCCTTGAATATATAGATTCATCTAGATAGAGCTAACATATTAACAATATTCAGCCTTGTGATCCACAAACAAGGCATATAGATCTCTATTAATACAGATCATTAATTTCTCTTAGCAATGCTTTGTAAGTTTCAGTGCACCTATCTTATACACATACTTTGCTAAAATTTATTCCTAAGATAAATTTAGCCCAGTTAAAAAATTCATGGTTTTAAAATGTTTTTGGAAATTATACTCTTTTTATTTTTTAATTTACAAACAACAAAAATTTATTGATCACAGTTCTGGAGGCCAGGAAGTTCAAGATCAAGGTGCTAGCAGATTTCGTGTTTAGTGAAGGCTCAGTCTTTGCTTTGCAGATGGCCCCTCTTGCTTCATCTTGACATGGTAGAAGGGACAATGGAGTTCTCTCTGGTCTCGTTTTTTTTTTTTTTTGAGTTGGAGTCGCCCAGACCACTCCCGGCCACCACAGCCTCGACCTGCTGGGCCCCGGCGATCCTTCCGCCTCAGCCTTCCAAGTAGCTGGAACAACTGGCTGATTTTTGATTTATTGTAGAGATGAGGTCTCCCCAAGTTGCCCGGGCGGGTCTCGAACCCACGGGCTCAGGCAATCCACTCACCTCAGCCTCCCAAAGGCGCGGGATTACAGGCTGAGCCACCGAGCCTGGCATCTCTGGTCTTGTTTTAAGGATTCTTATTCTGGGAATTATACTGTTTTTTAAAAATCCATTTACCAATTATCCATTGTTGGCATATAGAAATACAATTGGCTTTTGTATTTCGACTTTGTATCCCACTGCCTGCTAAATTTCATGTTACTTTTAAAAGCTGTTCTGTTGATTCCTTTGATTTCTATGTAAACAATCATGTCATTTATAAATAAAGTCAGTTTTTTTCCTTTCTTTCCCATGTGTAGGCCTTTAATTTCTTTGTCTTAGAACCTCTGGTAAAATGCTGAATAAAAGTGGTAAAAGCATATATGCTTGCTTTGTTCCCAAGCTCAAGGATAAAGCCTTCATTCTTTCACAACTAACTATGATATTAATAGTAGGTTTGTTGTTGTTGTTGTTGTTGTAGACATACCTTATCAATTTAGGGAAGATCCCTTCTACTTCTTGTATGTTGAAAATAATTATTTATTTTTATTTATTTATTATTTATTTTGAGTTGGAGTCTCACTCTGTCGCCCAGACTGGAGTGCAGTGGCCGCTCCCGGCCACCGCAGCCTCGCCCAATGGGCTCCGGCGATCCTTCCGCTCAGCCTTCCAAGTAGCCGGAATTACAGGCATGCGCTACCACGCCCGGCTGATTTTTTGATTTATTGTAGAGATGAGGTCTCGTTGCCCAGGCGGGTCTCGAACCCACGGGTTCAGGCAATCCACTCACCTCAGCCTCCCAAAGGTGCGGGATTACAGGCTGAGCCACCGAGGCCGGCTGAAAATAATTTTTTAAAACCACAACTAGGTGTTTCTTTTCTTGAAATGAACACTTTTAAAATGTGTTCTGTTGATACTGTAAATTATTTTGATTAAAAATATTAAACCAACTTTGCATTCCTGAGATAAAACCCACTTGATCATGATGCATCATTTTATATACTGCTAGAACTGACTTGCAAATATTTTGTTAATAATTTTTGTGTCTAGGAATATTATATTAAAATTTTATTTTCTTGTGTTTGTCTGATTTTTGATATTTAGACAATACTAGCCTCCTAATATATTTCTTCCCTTCTCTATTTTCTGAAAGTATATGTGAAAGCTGATACTCTTTTTTAAAATTTTTAAAAATTCTTCATTAAATGTTTATTTTTAGTTTTTTGAGTAGGAGCCTTACCCTGCTGCCCAGGTTGGAGTGCAGTGGCACGCATGGCCACTGGAGCCTCGACTTGCTGAGCTCAGGTGATTCTTCCTCTTCAGCCTTCCAAGTAGCTGAACTACAGGTGTGTGCCACCATGCCTGGCTAATTATTTTGTTTTTAATTTATTGTAGAGATGAGGTCTCACCAAGTTGCCCAGGCTGGTCTTGAACCTCTGGGCTCAGATAATCTTCCCACCTCTGTCTCCCAAAGTGCTGGGATTACAGGCATGAGCTACCGCATCCAGCTCATTAAATGTTTAATAGAACTTATCAGCGATGCCACCTGGGTCTGCAATTTTGTTTGTGAAAAGATTTTAAATTTGAAATCCAACGAAATGTCTTGCTTTTTCTCTGGTAAATCCTAGTTCTGAATTTTACTTTGATATTAACATAGCCAGTCCATCTTTCTTTTGATCAATGTTTGCGTGGAATATTTTTCTATCCTTTTATTTTTAATTTATCCATATTTTTATATTTAAAGCATGTACGGCTGGGCTCAGTGGCTCATACTTGTAATCCCAGCACTTTGGAAGGCTGAAGAGGGAGGATTGCTTGAGCCCAGGAGTTTAAGATCAGCCTACACAACACAGCAAGTCCCCATCTCTACAAAAAAAGAAAGAAAATCAGCCAGGTGTGGTGGCACAGGCCGGTAGCCCCAGTTACTTAGGGGACTGAAGCAGAAGGATCACCAGAGCCCAGGAGATTGAGGCTGTGAGAGCTGCAAGTGTGCCACTATATTCCAGCCTAGGTGTTGTCAGAGTGAGACCATGACTCAAAAAATAAGAAATTAAATACATAAATAAAGTGTGTATACAGCATATACCTGAGACTTACCTTTTAAATGGTGTTTAGACCATTTATATGTAAGAGCTGATATGGTTTGGTTTAATTGTTTTTTTTTAAGAGATGGAGTCTTGCTTTGTTGCCCAGGCTGGACTTGAACTCTCAGGCTCAAGCTATCCTTCTGCCTCAGTCTCCTGAGTAGCTGGGACTACAGGTGTGCACCCCCATGCCCTGGCTTGGTTTATATCTTGCAAGTTATTCTATTTGTCCTACACGTTGTTTGTTTCTTTTTTCCCCACTGATTTTGAATCAAAGCACTTTTTAGTATTTCATCATATTTCTACTATTGGTTTATTAGCTGTTCCTTGAGCATCTTTAAACATTTCTTGTAGTGTGTATCTGCTGGACACAAATTATATTGGTTTTTGTGTGGAAAATGTCTTTATTTTGCCTTTATTTTTGTTTTCTTGGGTTTTTTTTTGAGTTGAAGTCTCACTCTGTTGCCCAGACTGGATTACAGTGGCCGCTCCCGGCCACTGCAGCCTTGACCTGCTGGGCTCCGGCGATCCTTCCATCTCAGCCTTCCAAGTAGCTGTAACTACAGGCGTGCGATACCCCGCCTGGCTAATTTTTGATTTATTGTAGAGATGAGGTCTCGCCAAGTTGCCCAGGCGGGTCTCGAACTCGTGGGCTCAGGCAATCCACTCACCTCAGTGTCCCAAAGGCGCGGGATTATAGGCTGAGCCACTGAGCCCGGCTTGCCTTTATTTTTGATAAATATTTTGCAGGTTGCAGAATGCTAGGTTGACCAGTTTTTCTTTCAATATTTTAAAGATTTCATTCTATTATCTCTGGCTTGTACACTTTCTGATGAGAAGTCTCCTTTCATTGTTTGTTCCTCTGTATTTTTTTTTCTCCCTGCTTTTTAGCTCATCTTTTTATGCTTGGTTTTCAACAATATGATTATGATGTGTCTTAGTATGATTTTCTTAATGTTTTAGTTTCACTGGTCTTTAACATTTTAGGAAAATTTTTGGCCGTTCATCTCTTTAAATACTTTTTTCTGGCCAGTACCTAACTTTCATTCTGAAACTCCAATTACATGTCTGTTAGGCTGCTAGATCTTGTCCCACTAAGATTCTGTTAATATTTTGTTTCTTAATATTTTTCTGTAAGTGATTCATTTTGGATGGCTTGTATTTCTATAGTTTTCATTGCTATTCAAATTTAAGTTGGGCAGAATTGTCTAACTAATTCATTTTAAAATAATCTAAGCCGGGCTCGGTGGCTCAGCCTGTAATCCCGCGCCTTTGGGAGGCTGAGGTGAGTGGATTGCCTGAGTCCGCGGGTTCGACTCCCGTCTGGGCAGCAAGACCTCACCTCCACAATAAATCAAAAAATCAGCCGGGCGTGGTAGTGCGCGCCTGTAATTCCGGCTACTTGGAAGGCTGAGGCGGAAGGATCACCGGAGCCCAGCAGGTCGAGGCTGCGGTGGCCGGGAGTGGCCACTGCACTCCAGTCTGGGTGAGAGTGAGACTCCAACTCAAAAATAAAAAAATAAAAAATAAATAAAATCTAAATTCTGCTTTTGATTTTATGCACACCATCTAGGTTTTAATAATAGGCATAAGTCCAGTGTTTATTATCTTTACTATGACTTATAGCGGGGAGAGTGAGTTTTTAGAAAAGGAAAGAAACTAAAGATTATCCTTGATGAAAAGTTAACAATTTCAGGAGAGAAAGAAAGAGAAGGGGAAGATATGGTATGGACTACTAATTATTCAATTCTTACTATCAAGTCTTATAAAATCAAGCATCAAACTTGAAAAAAAAACTCTAACTTTTCTATCTCTTCTATTTTTAGTCAGAAAGAAAATGGAAAATTTAAATTCTAAAGCACTTCTAAAAAGCTAAACAAGATGGTATAGAGTTCACTTCATTAAAAATTATTTTTATGTTGTTTTTGAGGTTGATAATTTGGCAAAATGCAGCATTACAAATTCTGGCAGGTAGACAAATAAATAAATATTTCATATTTACTTCAAAAACATGCAAAAGGGGAGAAATGCCCGTTACTTATTATGTTGGAGAATCTGTAGAAGACATAAAAGTCCTCCAAGCATCAAGACAGCCAATCCTCATGGAATTTAAATAAAATTCACTGAAGTTTTCTGAGCATTGTTTTTTTTCCCACCTTCAAATTTTTTATTTTAAAATTGTGGGGTACAATTCAATTGTGGGGTACAAATATTCATTGTGCAGGTACCTCTGAGCATTGTTAATTGGCAGTATTACCTCACTTTTCACAAGAGGGCAGCAAGAAGCTTTCTAGTATAATGAAAGCCCTATCTGAAAGGTATGATGGAATTTCAAGCTATTATATAATTATTGAGGCAATCTGTAAAAATCTTATGAACACATAGCTGATAAAGATTTCAGGAGGTTCTATAACTCATTCATCTATATTTACAAGAGTTTATTAAGTTATCAAGGCAAGATATAACATAAAAATTTGATCCCTCATTCAAAGACTATATTTCGACAATGCAGAAGATATTCTAAAAGTGTTGACAATATATCAAAACATTTAAACAACCATTAAAAACAAAGTATGACTAAGGGCTGTAATATAGGTAAAGAATAAGTGCCAAAACAGGCCAGAGAGGGAAAGAGTGCTACTAAGGACCAGAATATTCACAGCATTAAGCCTGAACTAGGCCTTGAGCACAAATACGATGTGGCCAGGAGGGGCTTAGGCACTCCAGACGGCAGCCACAGAAAGGTACAAAGATATAAGGTGCTTTGAAAAGAAAGGAGATATAATCTTCAGAAATCCTCACAGATAAAGATTCAGAGGACAGAATACAGCCTGAAAGTGCAGGCTCCCAAAAGTCAGAGAAGTATATAAAGAGTAACAAAGCTAGAACATACTAGTAGATAAATGTTAAATCTGATACTTAATTTTTAAAAATTATGCAGGATGGGAGAGGACACGTGGTTTGATAACTGACACTTCTTTTTAAAACTGAATTTTAAGTTCAGTATGAGTTAACTGATATGAAAGTGCTAAAAAAAAAAAAATCACTTTCCATCAGTGGAAGTAGTTTCCAAATCAAAGGAACACTGTTCAGGAATCAGACCATAAATAGAGTGCTGTATTTAATTTTTGCAACCAGAGAGGTCCTTAAAACGTTGCCACAACAAGCTGATTTTACTTATTTTTATCTTTTTTTTTTGAGTCTCACTCTGTTGCCCAGGCTGTAGTGCAGTGGCACACTCATGGCCACCCCAGCGTTGGCCTGCTGGGCTCTGGCGATTCTTCCGCCTCAGACTTCCAAGTGGCCGAAACTATAGGCTCACGCTACCATGCCCAGCTAATTTTTGACTTTGTATTGTAGAGACGAGGTTGCCAAGTTGCCCAGGCTTGTCTCGAACCCGTGGGCTCAGGCAATCTACTTGACTTGGCCTCCCAAAGTGCTGGGATTATAGGCTGAGCCACCGAGCCCGGCCTACTTTTATCATTTTATGTCACACCTGCTTCATACTCTAGATCCCCACTTCAGGCAAAGGAAGCCCATCTACCGAGTCTCTAATTTAGAGACCAGGTAAGGCCATACTGGGGGCTTTCTTCACTCCATCTTTACCTGGTCACTAAAACTTTTGTTGATTCTCTAACTCACACATCTCATACCAGTCACATTTCCTGCCTCACCACTGTTTAGGTCCTTTCCATCTCTTCCCCGGGTTATTACTGATAGCGGCTTGGTGAGACCTCATCTCTACAATAAATCAAACAATTAACCGGGCATGGTGGTGCAGGCCTGTAGTTCCAGCTACTTGGAAGGCTCAGGTGGAAGGATCATCTGAGCCCAGTAGGTTGAGGCTGAGGTGGCTGTGAGTGTACCACTGCTTTCCAGCCTGGGTAACAGAGTGAGACTCTGACTCAAAAAATAAAAAATAAAAAAAAATAAAGAAATCGTCAATCATCTTCAGAATAATGTTAATATCTCTTGCAAGGTTTACAAGGCCCTTGTAGATCTGGCTCTTAACTTCCTCTTTATTTCTTCATTTACTTCATTTATTAAACATTGATATATCACGGAGGTCATGAGGAGACAGTCATGAATGAGCCGGGGGAGGTCCTGACACTCACGGAACTCACAGCTAGTGAACAACTTCATCTCCTGTGATTCTCTCACATGCTACCACCACACAGCAACTACCAGCAGTTCCTCAGAGGCACTATGTGATCTCATACTTCTGCGCCTGTATATATTAACCCAATTACTTAGGTCCATTACTCCTCCCTTCTTTTGTATTCCTGTACTGTTGATATTCACCTGGCAGATTTTTATGTACTCTTCAAGACCCAGTTTCAAGTGTCTCTTCTGTGAAGCTTTTCCCAAAATCCTCCCTCAGACACAGTTGAGTATTCCTTCCATCATGAGCCTCCTGCCAACTTCTTTTACTACAGTTATCTTCTTTTACAGTGAACTACAGTTATCTGATTACATGTGTCTCTCTCACTGGAGTAACTCACAGATTCTTTATCTTTGAGATTCTAAAATCCAACAGTGTCTGAGGCATAGTATAAGCTCAAATTATAACTGTGAAACAACTACATGAACAAGTTTTAAGGGGAGGTACTATGGTATGTTTCTTCAAATACATTTAACTATTTATGTGTGAGAGAAATGTGCTTTCTTTCTCTGTTTCTACTAGCATCATAAGTAACAACTGTGGCTATAAACTAAGAGAAGTAAAAAGAAAAGACAATTCTATTGGGATGATTCTGTCTGTCAATGTAAATGAGATCTCTACCACCGGAGAAGTTGGCGGGGAAATGATGTTGGAAGAGGAATAGACCTATTATGATGCTGCAGAAAGAGGAAATAAACATGGAAATAAGATTAGAAGTCACCAGAAAACAAAAACCAGAATACAAGAGAAAGGAAGATTACTCTTTGAGAAGAGAAAGGACACTTCTTAGAACTGGGAAAAAAGGATGAGAAGAGACATAAAGACTTTAGATATTAAGAGACGGACAAAGAAGGTTTACTCAAGATAGTATATGTATTTCTGGTAAAACAGTATGTCTCTTAAAACGAGGAAAAAAAAAGTGAACTGGGGATATATGAAAAGAAGGCATTTTAGAAACAGTCACCAAAAAAAAAAAAAAAAAAAAAAAAAGTCACTTAGGAAAGGCTCATGTCAATGAGATATCCCAGATATGAAAATCTGTTTTACTTTCAAGGCCTATAAAACAGGCAATTTTCACACTTCTGTCCACATTTTAACATCCCTTTCTGCTCAGAAATTATTATTATGTAACTGAAGTTTAAGTATATTTCCTTTTACTCTAAATACTAAATAAAAAGCGGGTTAATTTTTCTATCAGAACATTTACTAACTCAAGGCAATTACTAATAGCATTGCTATCTCCATTAATAAATAACAATTGTTATAACAGAGGGATTATAAGATTAAAAATAAACAGAAACATTATAAATGGTAGAGCAATTCAAAGTGGAGACTAGCTGTTTATTTTTTATATCTTCTGTTAAAAGCAAAAATGATAGAATCTGCCGGGCTCAGTGGCTCAACCTGTAATCCCGCGCCTTTGGGAGGCTGAGGTGAGTGGATTGCCTGAGCCCGCGGGTTCGAGACCCGCCTGGGCAGCGAGACCTCATCTCTACAATAAATCAAAAAATCAGCTGGGCGTGGTAGTGCATGCCTGTAATTCCGGCTACTTGGAAGGCTGAGATGGAAGGTTCGCTGGAGCCCAGCAGGTCGAGGCTGTGGTGGCCGGGAGTGGCCACTGCACTCCAGTCTGGGTGACAGAGTGAGACTCCAACTCAAAAAAAAAAAAAACAAAAAAAAGATAGAATCTCTAATTCTTATACTTGAAGAGAATTTCTGAGATCCTCTAGTCTAAATGCCTAGTTAATCGCCAGCAGCAGCTGGTAAAGTCCTAGAGTGAGTTGCAGAGCTCTGCTAGAGCATTCCTGCTGCTAGGGACACAGAACTTTCTGAGAGTCCATTTAATTTCTGGACATTTGGAAAGTTTTTCCTTAATACTGTGGCAAAAACAAAAATGAAAGCAACCCCTAACCTCTGTCCAACTTCTCCCCATTGTTCTTAACTCTGCCCTTTGGAAGACAAGAAGCAGTGCCCATGGTTTAGCTGAGGCAGACAAGATGGGATGGAACAAATCTAATCTAAGTGAGGAAGCCAGGCTTAGTGCTGCGCAGCTGTAATCTCAGTGCTTTGGCAAGCCAAGGCAGGAGGCACTCTTAAGCCCAGAAGATGGAGACCAGCCTGGGCAATATCACAAGATCCTGTCTCTACAAAAAACAAAAGTTAGCTGGGCATGGCTATAGTCCCAAATACTCAGGTGGCTGAGGTGGGAGTATCACGTGAGCCCAGAAGTTCAAAGGCTCGGAGCGAACCATAATCATACCAGTGCACACTAGCCTGGGCAGCAGAGTGAGATCCTGTTTCTAAACAAAAATTAAAATGAAAAAAAGTAAGGAAAACTAGGTAAAGTATCAGGTACAACTGTCCCCTGAATACTTTAAGAGCAATAAACTAGCCCTTTATCTTTCTTGATACTGGGATTCTGTTCAAACCCAAGGGGTTTATAAAAATTATAGTGTTCTTTTGTGCTTACAGATACTCAGTGTTTCTTCAGATGAAACACACAATAAGGAGAAATAACATGTGATTCTATCGCCAAACATGGACCATCCATTAAAAAGACAAGTGACAGCTCAACCCTCTCTCCAGGAACATTTGTCACATACGCCTTTATCCTTCAGGGATTTGAGATGAATGACAGTTGCTGTAGGTTGATAATTAGTTTTTCTTTCTTTCTTTTTCTTAAAAAAAAAAAAAAAAAAAAATAGGAGGCCAATGTTGGCCTTTTCCCCAGGAGAGATACTAGCCTGAGTGGTTTTGGGAATATATGCCTTGATCAGATTTGCACTATGACTCTTGAAAGCAGGAACCATCCCAGCAACACCTGCTCTCCTGAGAGGTCACCTGGGACTGGCAGAAAAGGATCCATCAATTCCACTCTCCCCAGAGAGATCACCCAGACCTAGTGCTAAATGTCATGTTAAAAAAGGAAAATTCCATCCACCAAAACCTACCGATTATCAGAGGTCAATATTTAGAGGATCCTAATAATGGATATTAGAATAGAATTATTCTTTCCATCTGAATTGCAATCCAACTAAATACTCAGAAAAGTGCCAGAGAAAAGATGAGAGGAGTGAAATTCCTGAATCAAACTGTGTCATCAACATAGTGCTAAGGTTTTGAATTTGGGATTCTATTTCCCATCATAAGGTGGAAGTAGAGTTGCTTCCCACCCAGACGCTGAGTTATTTATTTTGGACTATAATAAATTTGGGCACACATATTTTGTAACACAAAAACTGAAAATATGGAAGCAATCACATTTAAACTGAAAGATTTTTTATTTGTGGGCTATTCATATATACTGCCTGTTTTTGACTCCTCTTTGTTTTCCTATTAAATGTTATTTAGCCTTGTCTCCATAAATGTTACAATATCCAGTCTCTGTCCTTCCTATTACCTATTTCATCTGTCTTTAACAATTTTTAAAAATTAAAGTGATACATGTATATGTTTCAAAAATCAATTGCATAATTCTGTAAGGTTTGTTGAGAAAACCTGTAGTTCTCTATTAGCCCTTCCCACTGGCAACCACTTTCACCCTGTTTAGCTGATTATTTTATATTACCTTTATGTGATGAAGTGATGAAATAATATGCCTGTATTCCTACAAATAAATCAAAGGGGGAAAAAAGTCTGCATTACTGTGTCTTGATTTTTCAATTTGAGGCATTATCTATTGACTTCCCCCCAATGCAGGAAGTGATGATTTAGCTATTTTCTTCACCCTCTCCCACCTTAATGCTCACAGTACACACATGGGCATCCCATTTCCCATCCTTTCAGACTGTATATGGTAACTATACTTAGATCAATACTCAGTCTCTGCATTATTATATAAATGCTATTTATAGCTAAGCCCTGTAATAAATTGTTAATACTTTTCCTTTCTTGCACCTTTTTTGTTTTGTTTCCCTGGGTTTTTTAGTTAGCATGGTTTTCTCTGTATGTGTCTCTAATTCAACCACAGAATCTGTGTCTGTCTGCTGTATATACCTTAGGATATTGTGATGCATCATGCAATTTATCAGTTTCATCTTCCTGAAGGCATATTTTGTTTTTTCCAAGTTGGTTTTCTTCCATTCATTGCCTTTGGTCTTTATTTGTCATGTTAGGGGTTTTTCTCAAACATTGATCATCTTTCACTTTTTATTTTTTCTTCCACTTTTTTTTCCCTATGTAAGACCAGGGGACTATAAAGCTGCTTGGAAACTGAGGGTGGAGTTGAATTTGATGACTGCAAGCTTTGGTGAATATGACTAGGCTGTTTGGTTGCAGAACTTCCAGTGTCAGTGACTTGACTATTTTTCTTGGGTTGGTCAGATTCCCCAGGGATGAAGGCCTGGTTGTGGAGGGAGGAGTGGTCTCAGCATACAGTGTGTGCCTAATTCACTACATTTTCAGTACAGAACCCATTTTCAGCTGGTCTGATATCTACCAGTTGAGGAACCACTTTGTTTAAACCTCTCTAGAGAATAAAGTTCCAGTCTTTTGCAGGGTAGGATAAAGCGGGTGATGTAAGTACCTGACTCCTTCTAAACAGATTTTTTTTTTTTTGAGTTGGAGTTTCACTCCATCGCCCAGGCTGGAGTGCAGTGGCATGCTCACGGCCACCTTAGCATCGACCTGCTAGGCTCAGGCGATCCTTCTGCCTCAGTCTTCTAAGTAGCAGGAACCACAGGTGCGTGCTACCACACCCAGCTAATTTTTACTACGTTAGAGATGAAGTCTTGCCAAGTTGCCCAGGCTGGTCTCAAACCCCTGGGCTCAGGCAATCCTTTCACCTTGGCTTCCCAAATTGCTGGGATTACAAGCTTGAGCCACTGCGCCTGTCCTTAACCAGACTTTAATAGTCCTCCTCATTTAAGCTGTCTATCCCTTTCACTTGGTATGCCCAATCTTCATTCTTTTGGAGTACTGTGAACTGGCTTGGTACTTGGCTTTCCTCACTTTAGAATTATTCTTCATAGGTCTATTATGTTCATATGCTTTCCAGCTCCTGAAATTTTGCTGCTGTTATCTTCTTTCCTGTTTTCTCCTTGAGGGATTATACCTTTTTCCAAATTTGGTTTAGTAAGGTTTGGGAAGAAAAGCAAATTTGTACATTAAAACCATCATTAACCTGGAAGTATCCTCTCTCCACATTTATTTTTCACTTTAGATACTTCCAGCTTTCTCCACGATTCTGTTTTGTCATTCCTCCAATACTACTTTGGTTTTGTCTTTGCATTTCCAATGTTAGTTACATTATTTCTAGACATTAAAAGGCAACTGGCAAACTATTGGTAACTTCTGAAAAAGTAGCAATGGACAAATGGAAGGGTAAGTGCCTATCTGTTCTCAGACTACCTAAGAGGCTATGTTTCCATTTTATTCTTTTTTTTTTCTTCAGAGTCTCACTCTGTCACCCAGGCTGAAGTGCAGTGGCATGATCACAGCTCACTGCAGCCTCAACCTCCAGAGTTTAGGTGACCTTTCAACCTCAGCCCACCTGAGTAGCAGCTGGGACAGGCATGTACCACCATACCCAGCTAATTTTGTGATTTATAGTAGAGATAAGGTCTCACCAAGTTGCTCAGGCTGGTCTTGAACCCTTGAGGTCAGGCAAACTTCTTACCTCTGCCTCCCAAAGTGCTAGAATTATAGGTGTAAGCCACTGTGCCAGGCCCGTTTCTTATTCTGTAAATATAAAATGATTCCATCTATTCAACAGGCATTTGTATAGCACTGTTCTACAATACACAAAAGCAATATAAGCATGGTCCCTAACTACAAGGGCCTTACAATTTAGTTGAGCAGATAAGCATAGATAATAATTGAAGGACAATTAAATGGTTGTTAAGAAAGGTGCTAAAGGAAGACAGGAACAGAAGAGCTCAATGTAGCTTTAAAAGTTGGTAAAGAATAATAACTTAAAGAAAAATGAAGTGGTTAAAAGAATTAGTCTCGTGACCTGCCTGGGCAACTTGGCGAGACTTCATCTCTACAACAAATCAAAAGTTAGCCGGGCGTGGTAGCACACGCCTGTAGTTCCAGTTACTTGGAAGGTTGAGGTGGAAGGATTGCTGGAGCCCAGCAGGCGAGGCTGCGGTGGCCGGGAGCGGCCACTGCACTCCAGTCTGGGTGACAGAGTGAGAAAAAAAAAAAAAAAAAAAAAAAAAAAAGAATTAGTCAGACAGTAAATTAAAAAAAAAAAATCCAATGTAGCTAAGAAGGAGCACACAATCATGCTTTGTTGTCTTCCAATTACTATCAGATTTTTTTTTTAATTTTGAAAATTTGTGAAAACCTATTTATTGAGTGACATTTATTGAACCATTTGGTGAAAAGTAACCAAGAGAATTTTGGAGTAATTTACTCCTAAGTCAATCAGTGGCTGAAGTAGCACTGTCAAGGTGGTGAGAGCTACCCAGCCAAGTACAAGGGTTGCTTTTAGAGAAATAAGTACCTATTAAAAACAAAACAAAAACTGGGCAACCCCCTTGGGTCCCCTCCTATTGTAGGAGCTTTTCTTTCCTCTCAATAAATCCTGTTTCCTAAAAACAAAAACAACAACAAAAAACAACAACAAAAAAACTATTCACGATGCAAAATCAAGTTACTTAATGTGTAAGGTTAAAGTTTACGCAGAGCTTTTACTCACTGTGCCAGTTAGTCATGTATTGTCTCTCAGCTCTTAACTCATCCTTCTTTGACCTGCTTTGGGATACTGGAGTTGGACCCGCAGCAGGCTGCCTTCCTCCTCTGCCACCTGCCATGATGTTATGCTTTGTCAATAAAGGGTACTGGAGGGAGATTGTAAAGCTGAGGCAGGAAGAACTCTTTTTCCTTCTTGTACTCTGGTTTCTCTGTGCAGTGACAAGCAGGTTAGCATGCAGGGGTTCTAGCAGTGTTCACCTTGGCATGGCTGTCCTCATGGTTCAGTGGCAGGGCTGCTTCTGCAATACACTAGCAGAGTCCCAGCAGTGGGAAGCATGTTCCCGTGGCAGGGTATCTTCCCTTTAGAGGTCTGAATCTTAGCCTTGGGGGAACTTGTCTAAGTTTCTAAGATCCTCTGTTGCTCTTTTTCAGCCCTAGGGGTTAGTGGCTTTCTGCAATGGTTACCTCTGTACACCTTTGAGTTTTCTTTTATCCTTTAGAAGTTACCCACCTTTCACCTAGTTAACAATTTTTTATTTAAAAATTTCCCTGTTCGAATTACTCCGGACTGAATCCTAACTAATAAAATCATCCAAAAAGACCAAATTAAAAACATGCAGTGTGAGACCAATTATAGGTTATTCCCAAATCCTAATGTAAAAAAATGAAATTCTAGTAATGACTTTTATAAATCTAAAGAAATTCCCTAACATCAATTCTAAATCAGACAATCATAAAGTTACCCAAACCATGTGTATTAAGCACTGAAGATCAAGAGTAAAGAAGAGACTATGTCAGAGAAACTTTTGTATTTTGTTGTGATAAAATTACAAGATTAGTGGCTGACAAGAACCCAATGGATGAAATAACCTGATTATAAGAAAGCATATAATACTGGTTCTCCTGGCATCTTCCTTGCAAAATTAATTAAAACAAGCCAGGATATATGAGTCTCATGAATTGAAAACTGGTCTCAAGACCACAAGGAGTGATTATAAACTGCCTTAAATCACACTGAGGAAAGTCCAAAGTGTCTGGTAGAATGTCCAGAGAGTAGTAGATTGGTTGAAATCCAGTATTTCTATCAGTGCTTGGGAAAGTAAAGAGTAAGTTAGTTAAAATATTTAGTAGACATTAACTAGAAGGGATTTCTGAAAACCAGAATGGCTTAAAGTATAAAAGATTTAGATATGTGAAGATATACTTTTTTCCAAAAGGTAAACTCTTTCCCTTTACTATGAATCATTAATATAAAACAGTCATTTTCACCTAGTGATCTCAAAATTTTCATGTGCATATGGAACTACATAAAGTTGATAGTGTAGAATTAAAGGTTTTTTTCCCCCACATCAGGGTTAACTGAAAACAGCAGTCACCTTGGGGAACCTAGTTCCTTTTAGTCTATAGAGATTATAAACTTCTATAGAGAGAACAGTATTTCAGTCCATAAATAATACTTTGCAGCCGGGCTCGGTGGCTCAGCCTGTAATCACACGCCTTTGGGAGGCTGAGGTGAGTGGACTGCCTGAGCCCGCGGGTTCGAGACCCGCCTGGGCAGCGAGACCTCATCTCTACAATAAATCAAAAAATCAGCTGGGCGTGGTAGCACGCGCCTGTAATTCCAGCTACTTGGAAGGCTGAGGCGGAAGGATCGCCAGAGCCCAGCAGGTCGAGGCTGCGGTGGCCAGGAGCGGCCACTGCACTCCAGTCTGGGCGACAGAGTGAGACTCCAACTCAAAAAAAAAAAAAAAATACTTTGCACAGTTACATTATACAACAGCTTGAGTTAATGCCAGAATGGGCTGGTTCCTTCTGAGGGCTATGAGGGAAGACTCTTACAGATGTTCTCTTCTCCTTGTGTCTCTTTGCATTGTCTTTCCTTTATTTATGTCTGTTTCTGTGTCCAAATTTCCCCTGTATATAAGGACTCCAGTCTTTGGATTAGGGCCCACACTAATAACCGCATTTTAGCTTGGTTACCTTGGTCAAGATCTTATCTCCTAAACAGGACTCCAACACATCTTTTTTGGGGGTGTGAGCGTGTGTATGTGACAAAATTCAACCCACAACAGAGAGCTTTTTAAAAATCTGATAAAAGTTATGGATACTCTCTGCTGAAAACACACACACACACACACACACACACACACACACGTTTTTAATTTTAATTTCAGGAGACTCAGGAACTCTAGATTATGAACCATGGCTATAGAATCTTCCTGAACAAGACAAACACTTGAGCACTACCCAAGCACTACAGAAGCTGAAGTCAGTAAATGCATAACACATTATATTGCAGATGATTCTATGGGTGCTGTATTATGTATATACAAAGATAGGCAAGATATATTTTATTGAATGAGAGTTTTTTTTTCTTTTTCTTTTTTTTTGAGTTGGAGTCTCACTCTGTCGCCCAGACTGGAATGCAGTGGCATGCTGCCGGCCACTGCAGCCTCGATATTCTGGGCTCCAGCGATTCTTCCATCTCAACCTTCCAAATAGCTGGAACTACAGGAGCGTGCTACCATGCCCGACTAATTTTTGATTTATTGTAGAGACAAGGTCTCGCCAAGTTGCCCAGGCGGCTCTCGAACCTGCAGGCTCAGGCAATCCACTTGCACTGGCCTCCCAAAGTGCTGGGATTACAGGCTGAGCCACCAAGCCTGGTTGAGGGTTTTCTAAGATCACCAGAAAGCTTTAGGAAAAGGAGTTATCAAAATACCTTCTCTCAATGGGATACATCAATGATACTCTGTATTTTACTTAAAAATTTAAAGAGATAATTTGGGTGAGATTATTTTTTTCTCAGGATTTTTGGTATTAAATCTTTCTTATAATTAAAAGATATGACATATGCTGGAAATTATAATACCAACAAGAAAACACATTTTCCTTGCTTTAATCTGTTAATGTTAAATAAGGTTTAACGTATGTAACTGATAATACTCAGGATCGAATCACTAGGAAGACAGAGCCTTTAAATGCTTGCTTCCCATGGCCCCACAGCCCCGTGTCCTTGGTAAGGCTGTTAGAAACTCTAGGGTGTGGCAATACGGTTGAAGGCAGAGATCTGAGGGACCCAGGAGAAAAACTAAAATCAACTGGATGTAACATTACTGCAACTTGCAATATGAGGACTAGAAATTGTGAAATTTTGTGCTATGTAGATTTGAGAAAAAGCATTCAAGAGTACTAAGGGTCATTTGAAACTGTGGCACTCAAGCTAAATAAGGGTGATTTCTGATTGCTAGAGATAAATAACTAAGATAGCAGTAATGATAGGAAGTGTAAACCTTCTTAACTGTTTTACCAAGAAAGATTTCCTCCATTGCTATGAAACAAAGTTAAATTATAAAGTGAAGGTCATAAGGACACATCACTGAAAATATGATCACCAATATGCCTCTGAAGTTAAAACAAAGAATTGGGAACATGTGCAACAACATTCGGCAAATGCTTGTACACAGAGTCCTTAATTACTGAGACCAAGAAGTTGTACATTTCATCTTCCATAGGAAATCCTCAGAGCCTGAGGTATAGATCCCACACTGAATGATGACAAAAATCTAGCTCTGCCTGGAGGAATAGGCAACATTAGATGAACAGGGATGGGATCTAAAATGCCCTGAAGGATAAGTAGGAGTTTTCCAGATGAAACTGGAGAGAAAAGCTAGGTCAATGTTAGGAAAAGACTTTTGTGAAGACCTGAGGGATCTGAATTTTATCTTGTAGGACCCAAGAAGACAAAATAACTTTCATAAGGGGGAGTATGACAAAATTAGCTTTGTTTTTAAAGAATTATCTGGATAGCTAAGATATGGAATTAACCTAAATGTCCATCAACAGATGAATGAATAAAGAAAATGTGTTGTATATACACAATGGAATACTGAATTTATTCGGTTTCAAAAAATAACAAAATTTTGTCATTCACAGCTACACGGATGGAACTGTAGGACACTATGTTACACAAAGTAAACCAGGCACAGAATGGTAAATACCATGTGTCCTCACTCATATGGTTATTAGAGGCTGAGAAGAGGAGAGGGAAGGATAGGGAGAGGGTGGTTAATGAATACAGAATTACAGCTAGATAGGAGGACCAAGTTCTAGTGCTCTGGAGCATTGCAGGGTGACTATAATTAACAATTTATTGAATATTTTCAAATAGGTAGAAGAATGGATTTTGAATGTTCCCAACACAAAGAGAAGATAAACATTTGAGTTGATGGATATACTAATTACCATGATATGATCCTGACACACTGTATATGTGCATCAAAATATTACCTGTACCCTATAAATATGTGCAATTATAATCAATTAAAATGACAAAAGCACACAAAAAAATCACAAAAAATAAAGAAAAAAGAAGTGTCTGTGGTAGCAGAGGACAGACTTTTTTTCACGCCTGACCATGACAACTAGCAATGCCACACAACTAACAGGTGCCCAATTAATACTTGTTGATAGACTTAGTGACTAAAGCCTTAGGAAAGGGTTATAATAACTGTAGATTGACATAAACAAGGGTTAGTCTAAAAAATCCCAAACTGGGTATCCACATCAATATAACAAAAATGTTTACGGCCTGATGCTTGTTTTCTGTTATTGCTAGAAAAGAGTTATTATGATCTGCAACTAAATAATGCTAATTCTTTCTTTCCTACATTAATATGATTTTATTTGGCTTAAAATAGGAGGACAAAGCAAATCAATAACTTCATCTAAAGGAAATAAAGCCAAGTAAAACTGCATCTAAAATATCATTGTTTATTTCAATCTGTAAGCCCTTGCTCTTGTTCAGCTGTATAGTCTCCAATCATCCCTGAAATACACAAGTGATTGGGCTCTTTTGGACCCACCAGTTAAGGAGAGGGAACATTTATCTACCGTCAATTCATGGGACACTAATCTCCTTCCCGCTGCTCTGATTACAAACAAGCAGGATGCTAGAGGAAAGGCCTCAACAGAAGCTTTAAAAATAAATAAATAAACCCAGTCCCTTCTGCTCCAGGAATACAGAAAAAGATTGGCATTAATACAAGAGAAAGTGATCTGCCTGAACAAAAGGCAATCTGAAGGAGGAGCAAACCCCACAAGCTAGCCTGGCATTATTGCTGGGAAGAAGCACACTTGTTAAAAAATGTATATTTTAATTTTCTGTATTGCAAAAGGCTCCGATTTGCCTGGGGATCTAGCTAAGCTGCCATTTTCTACTACGACAGAGTCTAATCTTTATTTAATGGATTTAGCATCTATCTTTACTAGAGTGGTCTCTAAGGAAAAGGAGAGGGGAGAATGAAGGGGCAGAGAAGAGGCGATCAGATCCCTCCACCCTCTTTCATCCATCCGGGCACTCATGTTTGTGTTCAAAATTCAATTACCTCCTTATTGATACTTCACAGAGATATTTAAGCTGCAAACATGAAGCCCTGATTTCCCAAGGGGCCATGCCCCTCTCTATTTCACTGCTCTGCTTCCCCCAGGGTGAATTCCTGAGGCGTCCATATTAATAGGTAATCAGTCACAATTCATTTATTAAACAGCTAGCAAGGTTTATCAGCCTGCCCTGATTAGCCCGAAGAAACCACTGAATTCCTAATTTATTTATGGAAATGTACGTGTCTTTTTGAATTTCATTCAGGAGCTGCAGGAGTGTTTTGGTTTTAGCATGCTGAAATCTAACAGGCAGCACAAGCAGCTCACAAGCTTTCCAGGAAAGAGAGAGGCTGCCTGGCACTAGAAGGCAAAGAGCCAGGGACATACACTGCAGAGATTCTTCTGGCCACAGGATTTGGGTCCACATAATCCGTGGATTAGTACTTATTTGATTGCTTTCTGTTTACATAAAAGAGTTTGAAATGTTGTCACTAGGCAGCCATTACTATCCACTGTAACAAAAATCAATCTCAGGGATGCTGCTTTTTGACTGGCAGAAAAGTGGCCCTTAATGGAGTAGAATAGAGGAACTCAGTGAGTTAAAAGACAATAATTCTTAGCAGAGTTAAAACCAACACCAGGCTGGAATATAAACCAAAGCCACGAAATAATACTTTTCAAGCATTCATTTTCGAATAGTGACTAAACCAGGTCCTGTTTTAATCTTAAATTGTTCTAGGCTGCAGAGACAAAACAGCTTTGTGTATAATTTCCACAAGTCTAATCAATTAACAATTCGCTCAAAATTGCCCATTACTAATTAAAAGGCCAATACAGATTAAATAAAGCTCTTAGGAGTAACATTAAAACCCATCCTAACTGCCCCAATAGGTGCAATTTCTAATTGAAACTGTTTTAGGGATATGAGCAGATCACATAACCGAGACTTGCTTCTAGCCAGAATTAGAACTAGCTTCTTCTGAAAAATGATAAAATATAAAAATGCAAACAATGCAACCAATGTTTCAGTTCCAACAAAGACTGTTGTCAATGCTTATCTTTGGTTATCCACAGCCAATATTTTCAGATCTTAACCTGCCTTCCTCACAGAACTCACCATGATTAAGAGCAACCTTCCCATATAGCCCAGTGCATGTAGGGAAAGGCAAGTCATAGCCATGAGAAATATATCAGACAAATCCCAACTGAGGGACACTGTACAACACACTAGGCCAGTACTCCTTAAAACTGTCAAGGTTATCAAAAACAAGGAGTCTGAAAAATTGCCATAGCCAGAAGGAGCCTAAGGAGATATGACTACTAAATGCAATATAGTATCCTAGATGGGACCTGGAACAGAAAAAGGACATTAGGGAAAAGTTAAGGAAATCTGAATAAAGTATGGGCTTTATTGGTTAATTAATTGTAACAAATGTACCACACTAATGATAAGGCAAACTTGGTATGCATTACATGGGGTCTCTCCTTCACAGTTTTCCTATAAATTTAAAACTGTTCTAAAATTAAAACAATTATTTAAAAACAGTGACAATCTACAAATGAAACCAGGTGGTCAAAACATGAATAAGTAATTTTTGTTTTTACAAGATATACTTTTAAAAAATCATTTCCCATTAAAAACAGCATTTTTAGAATATTGAAAGACAATACATTAATAAACAAAAATTATCATGTATACATATTTACTTTAACCTAACAGAAATAGTAGAAATATATTTAGTTATTAGCATACTTAGTTATCAGTTTTATATGTATTCTCCAGAAGATATTATGACCATGCAAAATGTCAATGACTCTTACAATAAATGGAAAAAATCCCCATAAAATACACAAATACACACACATAAAGAAAAATACAAACTAGTTCTAATATTAAATTAAAATATAATTGGGAGAGGTATTTGCAAATAAAATCATAATATATTCTCAAATCATACATCAACATTCTTTAGGTTGAGTAATGTGACCTGTGCTCCTTTACTTGTTTGAATTGTCAAGAAATGATCTGGGGACCAAAGGGAGGCCCAAACTTTACCTGTATGATGTCCACTTGTATACCTAATCCTGAATTGTACCCCACATCTTTAAAATAAAATATTTTTAAAAAATGATATACTGGGCTGGGCGTGGTGGCTCAAGTCTATAATCCCAGCACTTTGGGAGCCTGAGGCGAGAGGACTGCCTGCACCCGAGGGTTCGAGACCAGCCTGGGCAACATGGTGAGACCTCGTCTCTACAATAAATAAAAAAAAAATTAACTGGGCGTGGTAGCACGTGCCTGTAGTTCTGGCTACTAGGAAGGCTGAGGCAGAAGGATTGCCTGAGCCTAGCAGTTTGGGGCTGTGGTGGCCTTGAGTGTGCCACTGCATTCCAGCCTGGGTGACAGAGTGTCAGACTTCAACTCAAAAAAAAAAAAGATCTACATGTGCTCTGGCTAAAAGACAAAAAAAGGTAGGCTCGGGTCAGGGACACCAATTCCTTCCACTCCCAAATTAGTAACTGACTGCATAAGGATTCTGTTCACAACTCCAAAGTGAAACATAACAAATTTTTCCACTAAGGCCCAATGTCTTTTTTTTTTTTTTTTTTTTT
>NW_007202748.1:261983-327043 GCF_000164805.1 Carlito syrichta | reverse complement strand
GTGGCTGCTCCTGGCCACTGCAGCCTCGACCTGCTGGGCTCCGGCAATCCTTCCGCCTCAGCCTTCCACAAGTAGGGCCCAATGTCTTTAATTGTCTCAAACATAAAAATACTATATATGGCCCTAGCTGCTAAAATACTTATAGAAAAGTCAAAACTCAAGTATAATGGTAGACATAGCATAATATACTAAAAAGCATTGGCTGTGAAGCTAGATGTTTGGGTCTTATTCATACTTCTTGGGCTAGTCCAGACTTTTATCCACTGTAAAATAGACACAATATTCCAACTTCTGGGCTGTTGTGAGACTTTAGAGACTATGCACCTACAGCACTTAGCACAGTATCTATTATATTAATAGGGTCTCACATAAAGATGGCTGCTGAAGCTATGACTATCAATGCTTTCCAGCAGGCACCTGATGACTACAGGCAGAACACTTGAAGAAACAAAAGTTAATTGAACAGTATAAAAACAATGTTGAGCCCATCTGTAGGGCCCGTCACCATTAACGCAACATCCTTAAAGATAATGCACCCATTCAATACCCTCAACAACCTATGAGGAAAGCACAGCAGTTATTTATCATCTATACTTCATAGATGAGAAAATAGGCAGGCTAAGTGATTTGTCCAAGGTCACTAGCTAATAAGGGGCAAAGTCAGGACTTGAATGTAGCTCTTCTGGCTCCAACTGATTAGTTTGTTAATTGGCCTCTCATTCTGCACTACAGGCATGTTTTGTCCTTTAACTGGCTGATAACTCTTGACTTCTATGGCATATTACTCTAGTCCATGTTAAATTCTTTACAATTAAAACTCCTGTATGCCTCAGATTCTTAAACGCCAGTGCCTTCATCAAGTACCACCATTTTAAGAAAATTTCAATATTAAACAGAGACTATCAAACAGCATTTGATTTATATATTAAAATAACCAGCAAAAAACAAACTGATCACTTTAATTATTTTCTTTTAATTTCCACTCAGTTGCATCCTAA
Source organism: Carlito syrichta (assembly GCF_000164805.1). Classification (NCBI taxonomy): domain Eukaryota; kingdom Metazoa; phylum Chordata; class Mammalia; order Primates; family Tarsiidae; genus Carlito; species Carlito syrichta. The sequence goes on along the minus strand of NW_007202748.1, from coordinate 326,045 downwards.
TCCCTTCATTACTAAATTTCACTGATATCTTAGTCCAAAGCAGTTAGTCATTATCTCAGTCTTGACACATATATATTCCTAAATATAAGACCAAAAAAGACACTACCCAAATCCTTCCTGAATATTTTATCCATTAATACTCCCTCCCTTAAAGCAATAAACAAACTTCCCCTTATTCTATCAATCTAGGATTTTATGTGGAAAAGTAGATTCTCTAGATTTGTGGACTTTAACTCTTGTTGCTTCATTCAAAATAATAATACAACGAATGGACAAAAATAATAAAATGCTATTTCTGATCTATTTGCCCTAGTATGTGATCCTTTTACACACCTGCTGAAAAAAGTTAACAGCAACACCCCCATGTACCCACATTTTAACTGAAAACTTCAAAGGGAATACTGCCATCTACTGAATCACATTTATCACCATCCTTTCACTATTCCAGTGATACCTCATTTAATGACTCTGGGCACAAAAATGTTAATACTAAGGACGTTTATGTTAAAAACCTTTAACGCAGAAAAAGTGGTATATGTTCACAGCAGTTCATGACAAAAATATTCCAGAAAACAAGTCCTGTTATTTTAATTCCATTATATAAGTCCTGGTCAAGAAATAATTTAAGTCTAGAGGTTGGTTCCATTCATCTTCAACATCCTCTTTTAACTATAGGTGTGCGCTACCATGCCCAGTTCATTTTTCTTGATTCATTATAGAGAAGAGATCTTGTCAAGTTGCCCAGGCTGGTCTCAAACCCCTGGGCTCAGGAAATATTCTTGCCTCTGCCTCCCAAAATGCTGGAATTATAGGCATGAGCCACTGCGCTATCATTTAAATGTAAGAACAGACAGGCTATTAGACTTTCGAGTGAATTTGTTTGAATTTTTTTTTTTTGAGTTGGAGTCTCACTCTGTCGCCCAGACTGGAGTGCAGTGGCTGCTCCCAGCCACCGCAGCCTTGACCTGCTGGGCTCCGGCGATCCTTCCGCCTCAGCCTTCCAAGTAGCCGGAATTATAGGCATGCGCTACCACACCCGGCTGATTTTTTGATTTATTGTAGAGATGAAGTCTTGCTGCCTAGGCGGGTCTCAAACCCGTGGGCTCAGGCAATCCACTTACCTTAGCCTCCCAAAGGCGCGGGATTACAGGCTGAGCCATCGAGCTCGGCTGTTTGAATTTTTATCTCAGTCCCACTATTTGTTTTTTAAAAAACTTTTAGGGCCAAGTGCGTGACTCATGCCTATAATCCCAGCACTTTGGGATGCCAAGGTGAGTGGACTGCCTGAGCCCACAGGTTCAAGACCAGCCCGGGCATCTTGGGGAGACCTCATCTCTACAATAAATCAAAAAATTACCCCAGAGTGGTGGTGCATGCCTGTAGTTCCAGCTATTTGAATGGCTGAGGTAGGCTGGGCTCGGTGGCTCAGTCTGTAATCCCAGCACTTTGGGAGGCCAAGGCGAATGGATTGTCTGAGCCCGCGGGTTCAAGACCCACCTTGGCAAGACCTCATCTCTACAATAAATAAAAAAAAATTAGCTGGGCGTGGTAGCATGAGTCTGTAGTTACGGCTACTTGGAAGGCTGAGGCAGAAGGATCGCTGGAGCCCAGCAGGTTGAGGCTGCGGTGGCTGTGAGTGTGCCATTGCACTCCAGCCTGGGCAACAGAGTGAGACTCCAACTAAAAAAAAAAAAAATGCTGAGGTGGAAGGATCACCTGAGCCCAGCAGGTTGAGGCTGTGGTGGCCATGAGCATGCTACTGCACTCCAGACTGGGCAACAGAGTGAGACTCCAACTCAAAAAAAAAAAAAAAAAAAAGTTAAGACTATTTGGCCAGGTGTGGTGGCTCAAATTTGTAATCCCAGCACTTTGAGAGAACAAGGCAAGAGGACTGCCTGAGTCCTGGGTTCAAGACCAGTCCAGAAAACTTAGCGAGACCTGCCTCTACAATAAATCAAAGAATTTGCTAGGCATGGTGGCACGTGCCTGTAGTTCCATTTACTTGGAAGGTTGAGGCAGAAGGATCACCTGAACCCAGCAGGTGAAGATTGTAGTGGCCATGAGCGTGCCACTGCCCTCCAGCCTGGGTGACAGAGTGAGAACCTGATTTTTTTTTTTTTTTTTAGTTAATTTTTGAAAGTATAATATATATACAGAAAAATGTACAAATCATAAGTATACACATGAGGAATATTACAAAGTCAACACACCAGTGTGATAATCATGTATAGAGACATAGGGAACTGTGACCAGCACTCTAAAAGCCCCTCTCATGACCCCTCCTGGCCACTCCCGTTACCCCAATGCAACATTATTTGATTTTATCACCACAGATTAGCTTTGCTTTTTTTTTTTTTATTTTTTAAACACATTATACAAATGCAATTGTACAATATATACTTTTTTGTGTCTGGCTTCACTTACTCAGTGTTATGTACCTGAGACTCATTCATGTTTCATGCAGCAACAATGGCTTGTTCATTTTCATGGCTATATAGTATTCTATTATACTCTTGTACAATAAATATATTATGAGGGGGGATCCAAAAAAACCCCAGAATTTATTTATAAAAGATTTTGCATTTATTCTTACATGTTTAAACTTCAGTCACCTTCAAAGTACTCTTTGTATGATGTAATATGTCTACTGAGACCCTTTTCTCACTGCTCATAACAGTTTGAACTAGTCAAGTTTGATGCCTCTTAGTGATTTCTTTTAGTGCTGTTTTTCATTTGACCTCTTCCCCACAGGCAAAATATTTCCCTTTGAAGGCTTTTTTTCATCTGGGGAAACAAAAAAAAAGTTGCTCGGGGAGAGATTGGGTGAATAGGGAGGGTGGGACATGGGTCATGATATTTTTGGTCACAACCTGTTCAACACTCAGCTTAGTGTAGGTAGGTGCTTTGTCATGGTGGAGCCTACTCAGGATGCTTCTTTGCAAATCATGATTCAACCTTCTCAGAACTTCCAGGTAAAAACTTTGATTATTTAATCTGGAGGAACAAATTCTGAGTGTACTACAAAGGGCTCACCTTCCAAAATATCATTCCAGTTTTTTGGAGGCATCCCCCCTCATATTTATTCATTCTATTGCTAATGGCTTTTGGATTGTTTCTAGTTTGGTTCTATTATGAAGAGCACTGCTCTGAACACTTTTGTATGTTTATTTTGGCACACAAATGAATGCATTTCTATTTCTAGAGTATAAATCTAGCATTAAAATTACTGAGGGAGGCATCAGGTACATGCAAGATCAGCCATAGTAGACATGGCTTAACAGTTTTCCAACATGGTTGTATTGATATTCACTTGCCATTTAAAGCCTCCTATTTCTCAGCAAAGGAATCTTTTAATTTTTTTTTGAGCTGGAGTCTCACTGTTGCCCAGACTGGAGTGCAGTGGCCGCTTCTGGCCACCGCAGCCTTGACCTGCTGGGCTCTGGCAATCCTTCTGCCTCAGCCTTCCAAGTAGCTGGAACTACAGGCATGCGCTCCCATGCCCGGCTAATTTTTGATTTATTGTAGAGATGAGGTCTTGCCAAGTTGCCCAGGTGGGTCTTGAACCCGCGGGCTCAGGCAACCCACTCACCTCAGCCTCCCAAAGGCGCGGGATTACAGGCTGAGCCACCAAACTTGGCTTAATTTTAACTTTTAATTAAATTAAAATCTTTTAATTTTAACTGGGTACAATTAAGTTGTTCCCAGCTAAAATAATTTGAGACATGGAAGCAGGTAAAGAGCACTTAGGGAAGGAAATGTCAGAGAGCTGCTGAGATCATAACATGAGACCTTCCCAGACTCTAGGTCTCCTCTTGAGATCTAAGACCTAGAGTCTAGGAGTTGCCAGAAGCCAGTTTGCTAACAGAAGAGTCTGTATCCCATGTAACTGTATCCTAGTACCAATTTACCAGTAGGTTTCGTACATCCAGGTTCTCCTAGTTTCTTAACTTTAATCAATACTGCAGAGTCCCAGATAAAAATGTTACATGTTTTGACCACAAACTAAATTATTTTAGTTGGAATTCAAAGACATTTTTATATTGTAACCTCCTTCTTATCTGATTGCATGGAGTGTATTTTGAAGTAAAGAGGTTTATGAAAAACAAGAATATTACTGAAATTGAATTGTAATTACTATAATAGGAACCCCTCCTGCAAGATCTCTCCTATTTACAGTGACAAAGACTTCTGTCAATACTGCGAGAATACCATGCCTAACCTCATTCATGTACTGGTGCAGTCTTATCTCATCATGATGTCTCAACTTAAAGGCAAAAAGGAGACAGCTGCCAGAATATTTTAATACCTATGAATTTAGAGAATTGCTCTACGTCAGTCTAATCATTTTGTAGAGTTATAAAAATATCTGCTACAAAAGCAGTGCTGTGTCCTTATGTAGCTGATGGTAATAAAACACTGCACAGCTCTGGGTCAAAGTCTGCCAAGCCAAAACTGATATACATCAGTGCTTCTGTGAATTTTAAAAACTGTTCTGCCTAATCTTTTTAAAGCACTCTTGTTTATTTAAATAAGAATTAGTTGCAATAGTAACCAACTGCATTAGTGTTTCAACAATGAGTTGTGCCTACTGAAAATTCAGAAATCATCACTGCACATCATAGTTTAACAGTTAACGTGTAGAAGATTAAAAATAAAAATCAACGTATTTTTAAAATTAAGAGTCTTTGAGACACTGATGAGTAGTAAATCTATTCAACATACAAAGTGGAATTAATAAAAATCATTATCAAGATGTAGGTCAAACTCACCCTGGGCCAGAGATGCTTACAATGGCTTCTTATCTCCTTTGTGGCCACTTACAGGCTTAGCAGGGTTCTAAGGTTATATGATCTAGAGAGGCTGCTGCATGGCTCAGTGGTTGAATTATGATGTAAGGTCACTCTGCCTCTCTAACTGCTTAATTACATATTCATATGCAGAAGAGCAGGCAAACAAGCAATGGTTTTGTTTTGTTTTGCTTTGAGTCAGTGTCTCACTCTGTCGCCCAGGCTAGAGTGCAGTGGCACAACCATAACAATCAAAACTCATGGCAGCTTTGACTTCCTGGACTCAGGTGATCCTTCTACCTCAGCATCCCTAGTAGCCACCACACCTAGCTAATTTTTTGGGTTTTTTTTTTTTTTTTGTAGAGATGAAGTTTTGCTATGTTGCCTAGGCTGCTCTGGAACTCCTAGGCTCAAGCAATCTACCCGCCCCGGCCTCCCAAAGCGCTGGGAGGCATCAGTCTCCGCACCCAGTCAAGCAATGCTTTTCACTGTACTAACAAAGTAGGCTAACAACAACGGAAATGAATGTGAGAAAAAACAATTCATGCAGGTTAATGAAATAGCAACTACTATATAAGATGATACATTTTGCAAGGAATCTTACAGTGAGGAGGAAACCAATTTGCCACTGATAATATATAGGATTTGTTTCTTCCATTGCAGTGTAAGTACTACTTTTTATTTTTTTGGTGAGTCTCTCCCCAGACACCTTAGCCTACTCTGATCTCTCATTTCTGTGAACTTCTATGCTACTCAAGTGGCTCTTAGTACATGCTCTCTTGTACTGTGAACAATCTTTTTACACACTTGCCTTGTCTTGCTAGCCATAATGTAATGCCACAAGAGGAGCTTACGTATTTTTGATACACAGGGTCTAGCATACTGCTTTTCATAGTATGCTATAATAAGTGTTTATTTATTATGATATATGAATCTTAAGAAACAGATGTGAGCTGGGCGCAGTGGCTCAAGCCTATAATCCTAGCACTTTAGGAGGCCTAGGTGACAGGACTGTCTGAGTCCAAGGGTTCGAGACCAGCCTGGGCAACATGGTGAGATCTTGTCTCTACAATAAATAAAAAAAATTAGCTGGACGTGGTAGCGCATGCCTGTAGTTCCGGCTACTTGGAAGGCTGAGGGCTGAGGCGGAAGGATCGCCTGAGCCCAGCAGGTGGAGGCTGTGGTGGCAGGGAGCGTGACACTGCACTCCAGCCTGGGGGACAGAGTGAGACTTCAACTCAAAAAAAAGAAAAAAGAAACAGACATGAACATTTTGTAGGGTCCCAGATGTTAAAATAAGTACCAGGGAAGATCAGAAGATTATTTCAAATCTATTGTGGGAAAGAACTTAAAAAAGAGGAGCTGTAGAAAGGACTCATTCATAAATTGAGAGAAGTGAAATATAAAATCAGTATACCTCAAAAAAAGGTCTTCAATTAGGAGCAGCCAATAATGAATTTCCTCAAATTCTTTGGAACTTCCTGAACAGGTTTTATAATTTTTTCCCTTTTTCTCACGTAACTTTTTCAAACTTGAGCTATAACTTACATAACATAAAACTCATCTCCCCCTTTAAAACTATAGAGAAATACACATAACGAAATTTATTATCTCTACCATTTAAGTGTGGCATTAAGTATGTTTGCATCATTGTGTAATCATCTCCAGAACTTTTTTGCCTTGCGAAACTGAAACTCTGAACTCATTAAACAATAATTCCCTAACCCCCCACCCCCAGCCCCTGGCAATCACCATTCTACATTCCGTCTCTGTGAATTTGATAACTCTAGGTACCTCACATGAGTGGAATCATGCAGTATTTGCCTTTTTGTGACTGGCTTATTTCACTTAGCATCATGTCCTCAAGGTTGTCAGTCTAGACAATTCACTTCCCTTGCCTCAATCTGATGTGTATCATATTTTCCTTCCTTTTTTTTTTAAGGCTTATCCACATGTTTATCCATTCATCTATCAATGAACACTTGGGTTGCTTCCACCTTTTAGCAAGTATGAATGATGCTGCTATCAACACAGGTGTACAAATATCTCTTTAGGTCCCTGCTTTCAATTCTTTTGGTTATATATTCAGAAGTAAACTGCTGGATCATATGGTAATTTTATTTTCAATTTTTTGAGGTGTCACCATACTGTTCTCCATAGCAGCTGCACCATTTTACATTCCCACCAACAGTGTACAAGGGCTCCCATTTTATCACATCTTCAACAACACGTGTTACTTCCCCGTCTTTATTACAGTCATCCTAGTAGGTATGAAGTAATATCTATTGCATTATAGTTTTCATTTGCATTTCCCTAATAATGTTGAGCATCTTTCCATGTGCTTATTGGCCATCTGTATATCTTCTTTGGAGAAATGACTATTCAAGTCATTTATCCATTTAAAAATTGGGCTGTCTTTTCATTGTTCAGTTAGTAAGAGTTAGTTCTTTATATATTCTGGATACAAGTTTCTTATTAGATGATACACATATGATTTGCAAATATTTCCTTTCATTTTATAAGTTGTCTTTTCACTTTCTTGGGGGTGTCTTTGATGCACAAAGTTTTTAAATTTAATGAAGCTTAATTATTTTTTTCTTTTCCTTCTGCTTTTGGTACATTGAATAAACCACTGCCTAAATCAAGGTCATGAGGATTTATACCTGTGTTCTATAGTTTCAGTCTTATATGCAGGTCTGCAATCCATTTTGAGTTAATTTTTTGACATGATGTGTGGTATGAATCCCAATCTTATATTTTTGCAATTAGATATTCAGTTTTTCCAGAGCCATTTGCTGAAGAGATTATTTTCCCCCCGCTGAATGGTCTTGGCATCCTTGTCAAAAACCAATTAACTGTCAACATGAGGGTTTATTTCTAGATTCTCAATTATATTCCATTGGCCTATATGGCTAGCCTTATGTCAGTGTCTTGATTATGTTAACTTTGTGCTAAGTTTTGATACCAAGAAGTGAAGGTCCTTCACTTGTGATCTTTTTCAAGATTGTTTACATGTTCTGAGTATCTTTCATTTCAATGTGAATTTTAGAATTATCTTGTCAATGTCTGGAAAACCAGCTTTATTTTTGGTATAAAGGAAGGACAGGGATAGTTTCTACATATGGAAGGGTCTATAGTTCTCATGAAGTTGATCATCAGGCTGGGATCTGCCCATTGCCCAACCCACCAAAAATCAAAGCAAATGTAGTAGGTGCTAACAGCCCATTTTGCATACGCTCATTTCACACAAGGGTGGTGAACGACAGAAACAGAATCTAATGCAGAATTATTAATTTAAAGAAAGTAATTATTTGATCTAATTTGTAGCAAAAACCATTTATTCTTTTTCCCAACAGTGTCACAAAATCTTCCACAGAAAATTAGACTACAGCATTGCCTAAAATGCAGACTAGTTCCAGTCCATAAGAATTGGGTTTTCCTATACTTTGTACTTATGGAGGAAATCAGTTATTCCGAACAGTCTAGCCATAATTGTTATTAGTGTCTGAATTCAAGTCACACTGAAGGAGTGTCACTCAACTTGTTAGTGAGCCTAGTGCTCCACCCAGCACCTGCATCCCACTGTGGCTGTGATTTATCCTCGTGGCACTCTCACACATAGTAAAACAACACTCTGGAGACTGAAGAGGACAAAAAGTTTCTGTAAATTTGAAATAAAGGATGGATCACATCCTTTTCCTGGGGTTGGCTCAGATCTAGGACATCAATAGTTCCTTAATATATCCAGCAGTATATGGGAATGTTTCAGCAAGTGTGCCAGCTTTTATCAAAAATGTTCATCAACAGAGGGAAAAAAATAATTTACTGAAAGAGAAAAAGGCAGTGAGGATGGTTCAAGAAACAGGATTCATGAACACAAGGTGACTTGGGAGAAAATATAAAGTTAAAAGGTTTATTAGAAAGGAAAGGTTGTAAGTCATAGTAAGAAATTGTTTAACACAGATAAAACCGACTGATACTAAAAGAAAACACTTTTGTAAACATAAACCACGAAACAGGAAAAGTAAGCACCTATTAGACAACAGACATTTATTATGTCCCAATTATAGTAAATGTTGGGAATTCAGTGGTGAAAACTCAACATGCCCAGATATCTTTATGGTGTTTAAGGTGAGATTGACTCTTCCACACTGTAGTAATATGTTGTTTTAATGAAAAATTCAGGTTTTCTCTACAAGTCTGAGAACCTAAGACATAAAAAGAATATCTTTCCAAATACTGGTAGGCCAGTAAAAAAAGGTTCAGACCCAGAGCAAAGTTTTTTGGACTGGTTTTATAAATACTTTGTGCCAGAAATGGAGACATGTCTAATTTCTCAAAAGATTTAATTTTGGATTCTTTCCATCATGGGCAGCATGGAACACTGTTCTTAATATCTCTGCAGCCAAAAGAAATGTGAAAAGAGTGGTCAGAGCACCCTGCAGCCTCCTCCATCTAGGCTGCTCTCCCTTCTCATCTAGATACAGGTTGCCTGCTCTGGGCCCGTGGAGTGTATGGCAGACACCTGCTGCCCTCAGGCAAGCTGGCCGCCAGAGCCACTAGGCAGACCACTACGCAGTGTTGGCATGCAACCCTGACTACAGAGACCCTACAGCTGAAATGAGTGAGAGCAGTAAGCTGTCAGGCCACCCCGTACCTTCTCCCATCTTGGCTGCTTCTCCTCAAGGGGGAACTGTATACTCTAGCCCTAGAGAAGCGAGGGCTTGATCACTGTGACTATGGGGTAGTGGTCCTAGAAGAGTTCAACTGAGGGGCAGCTGCTGTTATTGGACCTCACTTTTAAGTAACATCTACAAATTTACAGACTGAACTACAACACCTAACAAAAAAGCACCTCTATAACCAGTAGACTCCGAAACAGACACAGTATGACTCTAGATGCAACCAGGGGACTTGGCCAGAACATCAGCCCTTCAAAAGTACTCAGAGGCTGGGTGCAATGGTTCAAGTCTGTAATCCCAGCACTCTGGAAGGTTGAGGTGAGGGAACTGCCTGAGCCCACAGGTTCGAGAACAACCTGGGCAATTTGTCGAGACCTTATCTCTACAATAAATCAAAAAATTAGCCAGGTGTGGTAGTGCATACCTGTAGTTCCTCCTATTTGGAAGGCTGAGGCAGAAGGATCACCTGAGCCTAGCAGGTCAACGCTGAGGTGGCCATGAGTGTGTTACCGCACTCTAGCCTGGGTGACAGAGTGAGACTCCAACTCAAAAAAAAAAAGTACTCAGGAATGAACTCAATCAACTATACACAACACATACCATAGCCAAACACATAAAGAGCAAAAAAAGTAGAGAAAATAAAAAATCCCAACAGTGCAAACTAATTAAAAAAAGAAGGGAGGGGAGACTGAAGCATCAGCACATTAGAGGGGAAAAAATCATGCAAGAACTCTGACAACACAGAAAAAGAGTGTTTTGCTGCCCTCACAAGATCATACCACTTCCCAAGCAATGAATCATATATAGAACTAATTGTCCAAAACAACAGATAAAGAATTCAGATTATGGCTAGCAAAGAAACTCATCAAGATCCAAGAGAAAGTAAACTCCCAAATCAGATAGGCCATGAAACCATTCCAAGAATTGAAAGCTGGCTGGGCACGGTGGCTCACGCCTATAAACTCAGCATTTTGGAAGACTGAGGTGAGAGGACTGCCTGAGCCCAGGAGTTCAAGACCAGCCTGGACTACACGATGAAACCTCATCTCTACAATAAATCAAAAATTAGCCAGGTGTGGGGGTGTACGCCTGAAGTCTCAGTTACTTGGAAAGCTGAGGTAGAAGGATCACCTGAGCCCACCAGGTTGAGGCTGTGGTAGCTGTGACCATGCCACTGCACTCCAGTCTGAGCAATAGAGTGAGATTCCAAATAAAAAAAAAATTGAATGCTGATGTGCTCATTTTAAGAAAAAATCACACTGGACTCCTAAAAATGAACGTGCTACAGGAATTTCAAAACATAGCCACAAGCCTTAACAATAAACTTGAGAAAAGAATTTCAGAGCTTGAACCAATCCCCAGAAAGAATTTTAAGACATGAACAAAGCCTTCAGGAAATATGAGATTATGTAAAGAGACCAAATCTACATCTGATTGGTATTTCTGAGAAAGGAGGAGAAAATAGGAACACTCTGGAGAAAGCATTGCAGACATAATCCATGAAATCACCCCCCATTTTGCTAGAGAGGTGGACAGGCAGATATAAAAAATCCAGCAAACTCCTGTGAGATACTAAATGAGACAACCATCCCCAAGACACATAGTCGTTAGATTATCTAAGATCAGCACAAAAGAAAAAAATCTTATAAAAGGCTGCTAGAGAGACAGAACAGAATACCCATCAAGAAAGACCCGTGAGAATGACAGCAGACCTCTCAGCAGAAACCTTACAAGCAAGAAGAGATTGGGAGGCCCAGTTATAATATTCTTAAATGCCAGTCAAGAATTCCTTACCTTGCCAAACTAAGCAGCATAAATGAAGGTGAAATAAAGCCCTTCCCAGACAAGCAAGTGCTAAGGGAATTCATCACCTCTAGATCAGCCTTACAAGAGATGCTTAAGGGAGTTTTAAACATGGAAACAAAAGAACAATACTATCCAACACAACAGCTCAAGTAAGCACTTAGTTTGTAGAACAATATAAATCATCCACAAAAATGAAACTACTAAGCCACTCTTTAACAACACTATGGCAAGAACAAACCCTCAAGTACTCAGAGTAACCTTGAATGCTAATATACTTACTTAAAAGACACAGTAGCAAAATTGTATTAAAAAACGAGACCCCTCCTTTTGCTATCTCCAGGAGACCCATCTCACTTCTAATGACACCCACAGGCTTGAGGTAAAGGGGGGGAGAAGGATCTACCATACAAATGGAAAACAAAAAAGAAGAGGCATTGCTATTCTTATATCAGATAAAACAGACTCTAAAACGATAAAAGTTAAAAAGTCAATGAAGAGTACTACATGATAAAGAGTTCAATTCAACAACAAGAATTATCTGTTTTAAATATATATGTATCCAACATAAGAGCACCCACATTTGTAAAACAATTCTTACTTAACCTAAGAGAGGACATAGACAGCTATACCATAATAGTGGTAGACTTCAACACCCCACTGATAGCTTTAGATGGATCGAAGCAGAAAACAAAAGAAATCCCAGACTTAAGTTTGACATTCAACCAATTTGATCAAACAGTCATCTATAGAACATTTCACCCAACTACTACAGAATATATATTCTTCTCATCTGCACATAGATCATACTCCAAAATCAGTCACATACTTGGCCATAAATCAACCTTGAATAAATTTCCCAAAACTGAAATCATACTAAGTATCTTCTCTGATCACAGTGGAATAAAATCATCATCAAGAGGAATCCTCAAAAACACACCCATATATAAAAATTAAACAATTTGTTCCTGAATGATTTTTGAGTAAAAAATGAAATCAACATAAATTTTAAAAATCTTTGAAGCAAAAATAAAGGTACAACATACCATAACCCTTGGGATGCTACTAAAGTGGTACTGAGAAGAAAACTTATTGCACTGCATGCCCACATCATGAAAATAGAAAGACCTCAAATAAACAATCTAATGTCTCACCTGAGGGAACTAGAGAAACAGGAACAAACAAAAATCAAAGCCAGTAGAAGCAAAGAAATAGTCAATCAGAGCAAAAATAAATGAAATTAAGACCAAAACACCATCTAAAGGATTAATGAGTCGCAAAGTCGGTTCTTTGAAAGGATAAACAAGATCAGCAGACTCCTGACCACATTCAGGGAAAGAGAGAGAGAGAGAGAGAGAGAGAGAGAGAGAGAGAGAGAGAATTCAAATAAATACACTCAGAAATGAAAAAGGCAACAATACCACCAATCCAGAAGAAATAGATTATTATAAATATCTGTATGTGTGCAAGTTAGAAATGGGTAAATTCCTGGAAACACACAACCTACCAAGATTGAAATAGGAAAAAGCCGAAACCTTGAATAGACCAATAATTAGTCATGAAATTTAATCCATCTATTATTAAAACCTACCTACCACAAAAATTCCTAGACCCAGTAGATTCACAATTGAATTCTACCAGACTTTCAAGGAAGAGCTGGTACTAAAACTACTAAAATTATGCCAAACAATTGAGAAAGAGTGACTCCTCCCTACCTCACTCAAGGAAGCCAATATCATCCCGATACCAAAAAAACAGCAAAGACACAACAATGAAAGAAAATTATAGGCCAATATCCCTGATGAACATATATGCAAAAATCCTCAACAAAATACTAGCAAATTGCATTTAGCAGCACATCAGAAAAATGATTCATCATGATCAGGTGGGTTTTATTTCCAGGATGCAAGGCTGGTTCAATATACATAAATCAACAAAGGTAATACACCATATAAATAGAAATAAAAACAAGAACCACGTGATTATTTCAATAGATGCAGAAAAAGCATTTGACAAAATCCAACATCCCTTCTGATAAAAATCCTCAACAATCTAGGCATTGAAGGAACATTCTTCAAAATAGTAAAAGCAAACTATGACAAACCCATAACCAACATCATACTTAATGGGCAAAAGTTGGGAGCATTCCCCCTAAGAACCAGAACAAGACAATCCTAGCCAGAACAATCAGGCAAGAAAAAGAAAAAAAGGTATTCAAATGGAAAAAGAGGAAGTTAAATTATCTCTCTTCACAGATGATATGATTCTATATCTAAAAAACCCTAGAGATTCCACCCAAAGACTCCCAGCACTCAAAAATGACTTTAGTAAAGTCTTGGGATACAAAATCAATGCTCAAAAATCAGTTGCATGTCTGTAACCAACAATGTTGTTCAGGCTGAGAAGCAAATCAAGAACACAGAACCATTTACAACAGCCATAAAAACAAAAACAGAATACCTTGGAATATATCTAACCAAAGAGATAAAAGATCTCTACAATGAGAACTATAAAACACTGCTTAAAGAAATCAAAGATGACACAAATAAATGAAAAAATATTCCATGCTTATGGATTGGAAGAATCAATAAAACGTCCATACTGCCTAAAGCAAACTACAGATTCAATGTAACCCCTATCAAATTACCAGCATCATTTTTCACAGATCTAGAAAAAACAATCTTAAATCTATTTGGAAGCAGAAAAGATCCCAAATAGCCAAAGCAATCCTAAGCAAACAGAATAAAGCCAGAGGCATCACATTGTCAGGCTTCAAATTTTACCACAAAGCTAGAGTAACCAAAAAAGCATACTACTGGTACAAAACAGACACATAGACCAATGGAATGGAATTGGAAATCCAGAAATAAAACTGCTGTCTTACAACCATCTCATCTTTGACAAAAACAATCACTGGGGAAAGGACACTCTCTTTAACAAATGATGCTGAGAAATGAAGCTGGATTCCTTTCTCTCACCATATACAAAAATTAGCTCAAGGTGAACTAATAACTTGAATGTAAAATCTCAGACTATAAAAGTCCTCGAAGAAAGCCTAGGAGATACTCTTCTGAAGATCGGCCTAAGCAATGAATTCATGACCAAAACATCAAAAGCAAACACAGCAAAATTCAAAATTAACAAGTAGGACCTAGTCAATGTAAGAGCTTCTCTGCACAGCAAAAGAAATCACTTATAGAGTAAACAGACAACCCACAGAATGGGAGAAAATATTTACAAACTATGCATCCAACAAAGGACTAATATCCAAAACAAGACAAATACTGCATGATCTTGCTCATATGTGAAATCTAAAAAAGAAAGTTGATATTAGAGAAACAGAGTATAACAATGATTACCAGAGATTGGGAGACTGGGGGGGGGGGGCAATGGGAAGATGAGGAGGGGTTGGCCAAGGAGTACAAAATTTCAGTTATAGGGGAAGAACAAGTTCTGGTGTTCTATTGCACAGTAGAATGACGATGGTTAACAGGTACTATATATTACAAAATAGCTAGAAGAGATGCTTTTGAATGTTCTGTCACAAAGAAATGATAAACGCATGAGGTAGCAGATATGCTAACTACTCAATTTGATTGTTATATAACATATATGTAGCAAAATGTCAGCTCATTCCCTATAAATATGTAAAACTACAATTTACAAAATTAAAAATAATTTGAACGGTCAAAAAATCTTCATCGTAAATGTTTTGTTAAAATGTCAACTGCATCTGCTGAAATGCATTCATTCTTTTCCTTTTAAAAATACTTCATGGCTAATTCTTAGACAACATTAGGTTTCCGAGTAAGATGGGAAAGTGCAGAACTTAGACTCAAAATGGTGTACAAAATCAGAAAGATGTTCTGTTAAAACTATAGGAATTTCACCTGAAGCTTGTAGGAAGTTGATAATTTATAATACAAAGCATTTTATCTATTCAAATGCTCATACCCCTTGCACTAGCTCCAGGAACTGATTTGTATAAGCTTTAGACCCACCTCACAATCTGTAGTAAGAAACTTTCTCCAAAATTTGCCTATTTGCTCACTAGATTCACGGTCTTCTGATGGTTAAGGGAAACTCCCCACCTAATTCGATCAAAAAGCTGAAATGTCAGCAAGAGAAGCAGACACAGGTCTAGGGCTCAGCAAACTATGTTTGTAAAGCGCAAGACAGTACATATTAGCTTAGCTTTGCAGGCCACATTATTCTATTTTTTGTTTTGTTTTTACAACCCTTTGAAAAATGAAAAAAACCATTCTTGGTTCACAGAGAATACAAAAACAGGTTGTGGGCCATAGTTCACCAACCGTTGGTTTAAAGCAGTGCTGCCCAATATGGATGGTAACACATGGCTACCAAGTATGTGCTAGTGTGACTGAGGACCTAAAATTTAATTTTATTTAATTAATTTAACTTTAAACAAACACATGCAGCTAGAGGCTATTGTTTTGAACAGTGCAGTTCTAGAGGACCGCCAGTATCCCAGAAGAGTTCCAGAAATCTCTGTATACCTGTCTCCCATGAATCTACTGAATGCTTCAAGAAGTAAATCAGGCATAAACAGTTATTGTTATTAATAACAGTCTCCAATTAAGGACTAGTATCAAGTGACTAACATCAAGGTCAGGAAAAACACTATACAGAAAGTCTGAAACAAAACTAGCTTGCATAATTTACTAGCATGACATCTCTTCAATAACATTTGGGCAAACTAGTACTTTTTTTTTGTTGGTTTTTTGTTTGTTTGTTTGTTTGTTTGTTTTGAGTTGGAGTCTCACTCTGTCGCCCAGACTGGAGTGCAGTGGCCGCTCCCGGCCACCGCAGCCTCGACCTGCTGGGCTCCGGCGATCCTTCCGCCTCAGCCTTCCAAGAAGCTGGAATTACAGGCCTGCGCTACCACGCCTGGCTGATTTTTTTGATTTATTGTAGAGATGAGGTCTCGCCAAGTTCCCCAGGCGGGTCTCGAACCCGCGGGCTCAGGCAATTCACTCACCTCAGCCTCCCAAAGGCGCGGGATGACAGGCTGAGCCACCGAGCCTGGCTTAAACTAGTACTTTTAAGTGTTAAGAGATTGGGTTAAAGGGCTCTGAGTTTAAAAAGACAGGCAATGTTTCCATCTTTAACAGAAGTGAAATTTCTACCATCCAATTTGCATACAGATTCTCCCTTCGAAGACAGATTCAGCTAAAATTAAGTTTCTGTTTGCCTTAGACGACAACTGATTTCTCCTATCACTGACCTGAAATGCTCCTGGAAAATTGCCCTGCTTCACTCATCACATTGCCACTCCCAGTAAGGCCCTTAAAGTTCATGAGGCACAAACTTGCTTTGTTAAGCCAAGTTATTACAGAAGAAACATAAGTCCTCATTTCCACGTGCTGACAAATCATTTCCCAAGTCCATGAATGCATTCAAATCATGATTCCTGGAACTTCTGAAGTAGAAAATTAGGGGAGAAAACACTCATTCAACTTTAGAGGAAGTTGCCAGTCAAGGGCTTGGACAACACTCATCAAAGGCTATTTGTTTTCCCCACCTATCTAGGACAGAATACTTCTCATTCAACTAAGCAAAGAATTAAAAACACACAGTGGGGTGTGTATCACTACACAGTGGGGTGTACATCACTGTCCAGATGATGATGTGTGATAACACTCCTAATATCTCCCCAAAAGTTTTACCTTCAGCATTTCCTATCTTAATTTAGGACTAAAATGTAACATTCCTGAAGAAAATCACTTCATATAAAAGCAGAGGTTGAATCATGGAACACAAAATCAGTGAAAGCAACCAGTTGGTACGATAAGTCTTCCTTTATAAGGCCCAATTCAAACTATCTACTAAGAGTCCTGAATTGGTACATACAATGAAATTCTATAATACAACTGGGAAACAATGAAGTCGATCTATAAGTACTACTGTGGGAAAATATCCAAGATATGCTGTGAGGTGAAAAAACAAGTCACAAAACAGTATATATACTATGATCTCATCTATGTGTGGTAGCATATATAAACTTGACTATATACAGAAAATTTCTAGAAAGATTCATGAAGAAACTGAGTGGGGGTTGCCTTTGGTAAATTCAGCAGATAAGGTTTTTACTTATCACTTTATATCTTTCCATGTATTTAAAAATATTTTAAAAATTAAGAGCATGTAGGCACACCACAGTGGCTCACGCCTGTAACCCTAGCACTTTGGGAGACCAAGATGAGAGAACTGCTTGAACCCAGGAGTTCGAGACCAGCCTACGTAACATAGTAAGACCTCATCACTACAAAAAAAAAAAAAAATCTAAAAATTAGCTGAGAGTGGTGGTACACACCTATAGTCCCAGCTACTTGGGAAGGCTGAGGCAGAAAGATCGCCTGAGCTCAGGAAGTTGAGACTGTGCTGAGCTTGATCATGCAACTGCACTCCAGCCTGGGTGACAGAGTGAGACACTAACTAAAAAAATAAAAAATAAAAAAAAAAACGAAAGAGGTTGTATTACTTTACAAGTTTAAAATATTCCTTTAAAAGCCCAGAAAGATCTCTGCAGTGGTTTCCTCTAAAAAACTAAGCTGTGACCCTTCTTTACTATTGCAGGGTTGATAATTTAAATGAAAAAGTCAAAACTGTTCCCTTTTAATTAACGTCACTGTAATACTACTAAGATAGTTTTTGTTAATGAATTTTCATAGCAGGTAGAAGAGAAAAAACTCATACAACAGTATTATGAAACTGAAAAAAAAATTAGACATGCTTCAAATAGGGCCTTGATGGGACGAGGCAATCCACAAGTGCCAACCAGCTCCTGGGTTATGAAGACCTCAGGAGAGCCATCACATTTCAATTACCATCACTAACATTACTTATTATTTGGCTTGCTCCAGTCCCTAAGGAAGGCAGCCTGTGATGATAATACCCAGCCTCTTCTTGTAAAACAATTCATTAGGCAAAGCAGAACAGCTGGGGCAGCCACGTGCATGTTCTTAAAGCACCGCCCCACTGGGACCACTGGCTCAGATTTCCCTTTTCGTGAGGGACGGTCACCACCCCTCTGACAGCTGTAGAGTCCTCCAGGGACACTTCAGGTTTAATCAGTACTTCCTGCACTGGAGAAGGCCATTTGATTTCTAACGTAAACTAATGGCACTCCTGCTTTCAGCAGGTTACAGCAGACATTAGATAAGAGGCTTTAGGGCATTTTTATCTTGTTCTAATGCTCAAGAGTTAATGAGGCAGCAAAAGATATTGTCATAGAGCCCCGGTGTAGCTATATTATCCAATAAACGGACTCTTTCCAAGACAGGTTTAATGTGGATCGAGGAGGTAAAGAAGACTGGCTTAATTTTGATCCTATTGAGAGGATGAAAATCCAGTCATCCTAAGTAGGGCAAAATCATGCACATCCTGCAGTAGAAAAGAGCTACAAGGAAGGCAAGGAATCTTTAAATACCAAGGGTAAAATGCTGATTTTTACCACCTTAAGCAGCATCAACCAAATAGATTTATTTGGCATTTTAGGCTGGTTCCCCCCGCCCCAGCTTTTAAATGAATCTGTTTTCATGTTTTTGTCGAAAAGTGTTCCTAGGAGTTAGAGTTTTTTAGAAAATTAGCAATAAGGCTATTGTAGCTTTATATTATATAATCATGTTACAGTATTTTATAGTATTATATAACATAGTACAAAAAGGACTATGTTTTTTTTTTTTTTACTAGCTATAAAATACATTGTATTATGTTAAATGGTAAAGACTTCCTTTAACTTCGAAATATCACAAGAGCCAATCTCACACAAGGCTTCAGAAATCAGTGATTCAACAACAGTGATGATCTGTTATAATCATGGTCATATGAGACCCAGCAAAAATAAAAATAAACCCTTGGATTCACTAGTCCATGTTAGCTGCATAAAAGAAAATATTAAACAATCTTTTTTCTTTTATCTCAGAATCTGTTTTGCCAAATACTATATAGAAATCAGAAAACTCGGTGTTTCTCTTCTCCAGACTAGAACTATCAACGGGAGCTGCTACTCAGCAATTTTAAAAGGTGATCATTTCCTGAGTGGCTTGCTCTCTAAAGATTAAAAAGAACTGAAATGTTCTAATATTTACTTCCTTGAAGAAATAGCTCCCTCACCCCCCAGAAAAGGTATGCAAGATGCCTTAAAATGACATGTTGGGCATGCATTAGCTCATTTATGAAGCACCAAACATTTCATTTGGTAAAGAAAACAAGATAATCAACAAATGAACTCCAAGTCACAGACATTAAGTTCATATATGCACCTCTGAAATTACTAAATCTGAGCTTTCTTAACATAACCATCACTTCATACATCCTACTGACCCACTGCTCTTGCATAGGTCTCTTGTCCCCCACTACAGCAGAAAACATTGGCTACCTATCTGAAGACCTATTCTCCCCTTCCTCCTTATTAATAGAATCCCAACTTTTAGCCATCATCAAAATTATAACCCAGAATAAAAGATTACAATGTTTTGCAGCTAAGTCAGGCTAAGAGATTAAGTTATGTGGAACTTCCAGGAAGGATGCTTCAAGAGAAAAGAGCCAACTGTGTGGGACTCCTTTTCTGCTCCTTTCTCTTCCCACTGTCTTTTGGCCTACAATTCAGGAGTGACGGCTAGAGCTCCAGCACTCATGAGGCATCCTTTAGGGTAGAAGCCACGCACTAAGAAAGCGGAGTGGAAAGATCAAGTCTTAGTCCTTGATGACACTGTGGAACTGTGCTACCCCCTAGGCCTACCTCTAGTCAGCCTTCCTTCTGTGGGAAAAAATTTTTTTAAATCCTACCTTGTGTAAGTCACAATTATTAATATTTTAGATTTCCTGTTATAGTTACGCTTTATCCTGATAGACCTGATATCCACAACCTTTTAGTCTATAACTCTGATAGTAGTTTATTTGTTTCAAAGATGCTTTAACAACACTTTGGCACACAAAATTGAAATTTTATAATCCATATCCCAGTTCTACCCTAAATTGTATTCTCCTAGCCATAGGGGTTTAACATCTTGAAATCGTTTTGACTCTCGTTTCTCTAGTCCGTTACAGTTTTTCTATTTTCCCCCCCAAAATGTCTTTCAACTGTTCCCTCCTTGACATTCATGCTAGTCATCCAGTACAAGCAGTTACTGTATTCTTGGACTGTAACAGCCTCCCAGCCAGTCTCAGATCCAACCCACACACTTCCATTCTCTCCAAGGGCTGCTATCAGATGTTAGAAGATCATTCCTCAATCTGATCCTTCAGGCTCTCCATAATCTAGCTCCTCCTTACTTCTCTGACCACAATTGTTTGTACTCTAACCAATCCAGTCTCAAAAATTGATTCCCAGAGTGAAGTATTCCTTCTTCCCATATGCAAATATTAATCACTGAATCCTAAAGTTTAATCTCTTCCAAGGAGTGTCCTGAATTTTTTTCCTCTCTTTTTCCTCTTTTTTCTGCATGTACAGAACACATGTTCGGAAAGGCCAGATCAGGCAGAGCTATAAAGTCAAGTTAAAGGGTTTTTACTTTATCCTGAGAACAATGAGAAGTCACCAATGGATTTTAAAGAGAAGGGAATGAGATCACATGTCAGTTTGTGTTTCAAAAATATTACTCTGACTATGGAATAGAGTAGTTATTGGAGAAAAGATCAATTCTACGGGTAATTCTATTGCAGGAAGAGAATACCAGAAAGAAGCCTGTCAAAGCAGGCTTATAGAGGAAGAACCTGAAACACAATATTCTAGAGGAAAATGATAGTCATTTGAGTAAATATATGTTCACAGTAGAAAAAGCTGGTAAATATTTAAAAGAGTTGCTGTGCAGAATTTTGTGCTAAATGTTCTCCTATCAAGAATACAATGAATGGCATTTACAATGCCTGAACCTTGATTGAATCTTGGTTATTATTATTTTTTTAAAGGTGCACAAGATTTTTTTCTTTTTTTTTTTGAGACAGTGTCTCACTTTGTTGCTCAAGCTGGAGTACAGTGGTGCGATCCCAGCTTACTGTAGTCTTGACCCCCTGGGCTCGAGTGATCCTCACGCCTCTGCCCTCCAAGTAGCTGTGACTATAAGCATGCGCCAACATGCCTCGCTAATTTTTTTTTACTTTTTGTAGAGACAAGATCTCACTATGTGGCTCGGGCTGGTACTGAACTCCTGAGCTCAAGTGATTCTCCAACCTCAGTCTTCCAAAGTGCCAGGATTACAGGTGTGAGCCACCACGCCTGGCCAAGATTTTTAGGGACAATTGAGGAATATGGAAGAATGCTGAATATTTTAAAATTATTAATTTTTCTTGGATACAATAACAGTATTCTTACTATGTAGGAAACCATTCTTATTCTTAGGAGACATGTTCTAAAATATTTAGTGGTAAAGTGCCATGATATCTAAAATTTACTTCCAGATGGCTGCAGAGGAAGGGAATGGGTGTGTATGTGTGTGTGTAGGTGGAGTAAATTCAGTGGATGTTTAAAATTTTTTCATCGTGAACTATTACAGGAAAAGAAGATTTCATGGCACTTCTTAAGTTAGTAAAGAGGGGCTTCTTTCCTGACCTATTTGGGGTATTGATATTCATTTACTTAATAATCTGAAATACATCTTTAAAATCTGTAGCTCCAAGGAAGTCTGAGATTTTAACAAGTAAAACACCATATGAAGATTTTCACCCAAGAATGATCCTTTCTGTGAGCAGTTAGCAGATCAATACTCCAGTCCTCCCTTTAGTTTCAAGCCCAGCTACTCTTGGATTCCATTCTCAGCCTGATTAAGGAGGGCAGCTGCCTGTCCTCTTTCAATTGGAGACACGTGACAGAATCATTCTCTAGCACCTATATTTGGTAAACCTTTAATGCCACGTCAAAAGATAGCAGGTGCGCAAATTATTATTCAAATAATCTTGTATTGTGTTGCTTTTTTTGTTTTGAGTTGGAGTCTCACTCCCTTGCCCAGGTTGGAGTGCAGTGGCATGCTCATGGTCAGCCCACTGTTGACCTGCTGGGCTCCAGCGATCCTTCTGCCTCAGCCTTCCAAATAGCCAGAACTATAGGCACATGCTACTATGCCTGGCTAATTTTTTAAAAAATTTATTGTAAAGACGATGTCTCGCTAAGTTGCCCAGGCTGGTCTCGAACCGACCCACAGGCTCAGGCGATCCACTCGCCTTGCCTCCCAAAGTGCTGGGATTATAGGCTGAGCCACTGAGCCCAGCCATGTTGCTTTTTTAAAATGACATTTTCCTTCAATACTGTGAGAGTGTTGGCTAATTAAACCCTTGTTTTTACTGAACTTCACAGCTGACACAGCA
Organism: Carlito syrichta; assembly: GCF_000164805.1. Lineage (NCBI taxonomy): Eukaryota > Metazoa > Chordata > Mammalia > Primates > Tarsiidae > Carlito > Carlito syrichta. Next base: position 303,448 of record NW_007202748.1, on the reverse strand, counting down.
GAAACAGAAGCAAACCATAAACTATCTTCCTTCCATCCAGAAGAAAAAATACTTCCCTGTGAAGTTAGAATACTATACTTTCCCCACTTATCGAACTACGTTCTGGGAGGAGATGTTCTTAGTAATAACAAGCTTTTCAACCCAAGCAATCAGAAACCTTATCTCCATAATCAGGTCCAGCTAGACATCTTACTCTTCTTTAGAGTTCCTGAGTAGGCATATAGGTGAAACTCCCTAACTTAGTCCAAACTTCCTATGTTTACAATCAAATTGTATAAAATTAATCAGAGTGAAGACAAGAGGATTGCCAGAGCTCAGTCAGGAGTTCAAGACCAGCCTGAGCAACATGGCGAGGCCTTGTCTCTACAATAAATAAAAGAAGGAAGGCTAACCCAGAAGGATCACCTAAGCCCAGCAAGTTGAGGCTGCAGTGGCCATGAATGTGCCACTGCACTCCAGCCTGGGTGACAAGAGTGAGACTTTGACTCAAAAAAAAATTAATTAAAGAAAAGAGAAAATAAAGATCTGCATCAAAATGACTGTCAAGCACTCTCTAAAGAAAACACATTCTTAAGTTCATGACATAAAACAAGGAGTGATACCACCAAGTTAAGAGGATGCCTCTAGGTTTTGTTTGGTTATTTCAGATGACTGGGCATGTTTCTTACATTGGATGCAGCAAGCCATATACTAGAAGATACCTAAATAGTTTTTGTACTGTTGAATGTACTAAAAAAACCACTGAATGGTAAGTAAAAAGATAAATTTGTGGTATATGAAATATATCTCAATAGAGCTCTTATTTTAAATAAATTGTTTTTAAAAGGGGTTTTTTAAAAAAGCATCCTTGTTCTAAAGGAAGGCAAGAACTGACTGACAAAGAGCCTTAAGTAGATTATTCCTCTCACCTGAAGAAAGTCATTTACCCCTTGTTGTGTAAGAACAAATTCTACGATGGTAATAAGAGAGAGAAAGAATTAAAACCACAGATAATTTCAAATCTCATTTTAGTCATAATTTTTCCCTAACCACACTTTTCACCACAGCTTCTGGAAAGATGCCAAACAATTTTGTACCACATCATCTCTTTTAATCTTCCCATTCCCATCTACAGGTAGAAGGATGACTATGAACAGTTGCGGTCAAAAAAGGAATGCAAGCAGAAGAAAGAAATTAAAGGCAGGGAGAAATCAATAGATAATTTTCCATATTATTTGGATTTGTGGACTGATTAAAGGTTGAAACTGATCATGTAATCTCTCCTCATTGTTCAAGTGTACTGCCACCTTCTACCCTTTTAAACGACCTCCCAAAAGACTCAGGGACAATTTTGCAAGTACAATTTTGATCCTTTTTTTTTTTTTTTTTTTTTTTTGAGTTGGAGTCTCACTCTGTCACCCAGGCTGGAGTACAGTGGCACACTCACAGCCACCCCAGTATCGCTAGGCTCCGGCAATCCTTTCACCTCAGCCTTCCAAGTAGCCGGAACTATGGGCGCGCACTACCATGCCTAGCTAATTTTTTATTTATTGTAGAGACGAGGTCTCACCAAGTTGCTCAGGCTGGTCTTGAACCTGTGGGTTCAAGCAATCCACTCACCTCAGCCTCTCAAAGTGCTGGGATTATAGGCTGAGCCACCAAGCTGGGCCAGTTTTGATTCTTGAAGGATCTGTCTGAATACCAAATGTAGTAGAAGAAAAGTATGTGTTCACTTTTTCACCTGTTTTAAAAGGGCTTCTCTTAACTTCAGTTTCTTTCAAAATTACTATAAGAAAGAAAATGCTAAAGAGAGACATTCCTTTTATAGACAGGAATATGAAGAACTTCTTTCTAGAATGGTCTTTCTCACGCTGAATGGTTGGGCACTTTAAGCAGATATGAAACAACCAGTAACAGTTGAGAATTAAGAGGAGGCAGATGTAGTCTTCATCTTAACTCTAGCAAACTCCAGTCTTGAGGAACAATGAAAGCTCAAAACAAGAAAACTTGTTTTTAATTCTAAGACAAGGAAAATGAGTAGGTGGGAAGCTAAGTTTAATTATCAACAGTGATAGGAAAGGGAGGTCATCTAAAAGGCACATTATAAAATGAAGTCAGAAAGAATTCTTCACATCTAACAGATCAAGTTGCTTTTTCATTCAGGAAATGAACATTGTCTGTCCATGCTCTGTTTTCAACACACAGTTATCCCAGGAGACCATATGACCTCAAACAAACAAACAAGAGAGGCCAAGGTCCAGTATCAATCCCTATCCCACCATTCCTAACTAATCTCCTAGCAAGTTAATGCAAATCAAAGCAAGCACTTCAGTGCTGCTGGGAGTAAAGCTTGTTCCTTTCCCAAGAGAGGCCTGTAAAACAGGACAGTCACTGACAGCAGTACAATTACTGACACAGATACAGACTTTATGGACATGTTTATCTCTGCTGTAAATCCACACTCTCTCTCCACTCCGATTCACAAGTCATAAAGAAATTGCAGATAATGAAAAAGTTGGGGAAATTTACAGCATGTCGGAAACCTCAGACAGCCAGAAGAAATTAAAGAGCTGACTAGGGATAAATCACACAGGTACAATTAAAACTTCCCGTTTACCTCCTTCATTTCCAAACTGAGGCACAATCCAATGGAGCTGATGAAAAGTTGAGGTCATGACTCCTCAGGCTGTAATCATTTCTTAACTAACTGCATGTTAGAAATTAGCCAATTCATGGGTCATGTGTGAATGTTGATTTCTTGCTACAATCTTCATTTCCTCCACTCTCCACTAGAAGCGCCCACAGAGCAATTCTGCCCATAAACAGCCCAAATCGCAACAAGCAATAAATGGAGAGGTGATGTCCTCTCTTCCACTGCCATCTCTGCAGGTACAGGACATCTTTTACCATCACTACTGTGGACTGAGCATTAAATTGAGACAGCGGAGCTACAATGGGTGAATGAAATTGTAGGTTTCTTGTTCCCCAATAAATAACCATTCTGAGGGTTTCATTTGATCCCTTTTCAACATTCCAAAGGAGATTTTAAAGGACTGTTATGTTTGATACTAGAATAAGAATAACTTCTGGAGATATTCACTTTTCAGTAGTGGACTGAGTGAGGTAAAGGTTCATATGGTTATGTAACCATCTCTGCATGTACTGATGTTAATCAGTGTGCAACTCTTGTTACAATTAAAAAATCAGACAAATATTAAAGATAAGAATCAACGTCTGGACCAAACCTAACGTGTCAACAAAGTTATACAAGTCAATACTAATCTCTGTGGATCTCTATAGGATGAAGCCTCAACCAAATTAGCTCTAATATGATTTTTAAATTTTGAGCCTTGTCGAGAAATGAAGGTTTTTTCAGAGATATGGAGGATGCAATTGACATGGTTTTGATTTTGTTCCTATTAGACCCCTTGATGATTTGAGGACCATTTTACACTTCAGAGAACCCAAATGTCATTTTCATTTTATATATTAAGAGTTTATTCTCAATGGAATAAAAATAGATCTAAGGAAATGCTAAGACTTTCAACCCAGACTTCACTACCATAGAAAATTTAGGTCTTATCTAGCACCTGGATCTCAATTCTATTCACTAAATAAAAGCATAAAACATGGTCTCTGATCTGCTTTTAGTTAACAATGAAAAGTCCCTTAAGCTCCTAAGTGTCATGAGTATCAGATTGGTGTGCCTCTAACAGTACCAACATGGACTGTTAGAGGCACAGTTTTAATTACAAACTCCAAGAAGCAAATCATATTTTATCAAGTGAGCGAAGCCAAGAAACATATCCACTGTCACTATTTTGAGAGTAAATGATATTCATTTAAGAATCAGAAGACTTGGATTCTAGTCCCAGTTTTACAAATATGTGACTCTGGGCAAATCATTGAAGCTCTCTGAACCTCGGTTATCTGTTCAAATGGGAATAATAAAGACTAGTAGTGAGAAGTAAATCAGAAAACATATGTAATTCTATCACCAATAAGCTTTGTAGCCGACCTTTGGCAAGTCACCTAAGATCCTGAGGCCTCTATTCCACATCTGTTTAACAGAGGGGTGGGATGTGACATGATCTCCATGATTCTCTTCCATTTCTAGCAAGCTATGATTACTGATTCTATCACTGAATTACTAGATGACCGTGGGAAATTCATTTCCTTTTTTTGTTACCTCAGTTTCCTTACCTTTAAATACTAGAAATTGAACCAACAGAAAAATAGACAAAGTCTACAATGGAAAATTGATAAAAGAAGAAAAACAGGTGGCCAGTAAACATTACTTTATTAGCAACCAAAGAAATGCATACAAAAATATTGAAACAGTTCAGGCGCAGTGGCTCACACTTGTAATCCCAGTACTTTGAGAGGATGAGGAGGGAAAATTGCTTGAGCTCAGCCTGGACAACAAAGCAACCCTGTCTCTACAAAAATTAGAAAATTAGCTGGGCATGGTGGCATAAGCCTATATAGTCCCAGTTACTCAGAAGGCTGTGGTGGAAGGATTGCCTGAGCCCAGTCGAGGCTGTGGTAGGCCAAGACTGTGCCACTGCACTCCAGTCTGGGCAACAGTGAGACTCCAACTCAAAAAACCCCAAAAAACTGAAGCATAATTTTTCACCTATGAAATGGGCATGTATTAAAAAGTTTAAAATCTCTCCAGTTGGCTAAAATGTAGGAAAGCAAGTTTTCATTTTTTGTTCTTTGAAATATAATTTGGACCAATCTTTCTGGAGATCCCTTTGGCAATACATATAAAATTTTAAAATTTTGTTTAGATCTAACAAAAGATGCTCAATGTAGCATGATTTACTCTGTGAAACACTGGAAACAATCTAAATGTCCATCATGAGAACTAATGAAATAAATTATAAATAATCATATAATAGTATTCTGTACAGTCATTAAACTGGTTATTCTGCTGTTTTCGTGGGTATTTAAAGATGTTCACAACACATTAAGGCAAAAAAGCAGGTTGTAGAACAAGAACAGCATGATAGCATGTATGTGAAATTCTTACATATGTGTGTATGCATGCATGTATATATGTGTGTGTGCATATATATACATGTATATATAATATTTCTTAAAAGAAATGCTTAGAGGCTTTGGAAAATTCATCAAAATATTAACAGTGGCTGAGTGCAGTGGCTCATGCCTGTAATCCCAGGACTTTGGGAGGCTTGAGCCCAGGATTTGAGACCTGCCAGGGCAACATAGCAAAACCTTGTCTCCACATAAAATAAAAATAAAAAAAGTAGCTGGGCATGATGTTGCGTGCCTGTAGTCCCAGCTACTTGGGAGTCTGAAGCATGAGTGGATCCTGAGTCCAGGAGGTCAAGGTTGCAGTGAGCCGTGATTGTGCCACTGGAATACCAGTTTGGGCAACAGAGTGAGATTCCAACTCAAAAAAAAAAGTTAATAGTGACTATTCTGGGATGGTGATTTTTGCCTTTGTTATATTTTCTACAAATACTATATACATATTCATTGTAGAAAAATAACATTACATAAATATATATTATGTAATAAATACATAAATATATAACTCATTTTTTAAAAAATGTGTATTAAAAAAGGATTCTATGACTCTTTTACAATTCTTTTCAGTTAGATAACAATATCTTTTGTTTTTATAGTCTTTGAAATAAAGCTGAGATCTTTAAGTCCAGGAATTCTTTTTGTTCTTAAAAACATCACTCACTTAAGGCCGGGTTCGGTGGCTCAGCCTTTAATCCCAGCACTATGGGAGGTCAAGGATTGCCTGAGCCTGCGGGTTCGAGAACAGCCTGGGCAATTGACAAGACTTCATCTCTACAATAAATAAAAAATTAGCTGGGCATAGTAGTGCATGCCTGTAGTTCCTGTTACTTGGAGGTCTGAGACGGAAGGATCGCCGAAGCCTAGCAGGTTGATGCTGGGGTGGCTGTGAGTGTGCCACTGCACTCCAACCTGGGCAACAGAGTGAGACTCCAACTCAAAAAAACAAAAACAAAAACAAGTCACTTAAATAACAAGGCTTATTCTTAGTTATTCTTCAAATCAATTAGAAACACCACAGTATTTAGGAAATCTAAACTGACACCAAGGTGTCACCAAGGAGTTTACTCAAGATTGCTAAAAGCCAGGAAAAGTACAATTGTGACATTTGACAAAGCACACTGGACAATGGGTAATGGAACTTGGGCTGGTTACCCATTGCAGGTAGCCTGGATAAGCAAACAAGCAAAGTTGTGAAGAATAAAAACTTTTAACTCCCACAATATGTTAAAATTTTGGGTTGGCATTCTACATGAAGAGCCAACTTTAAAAATTCCTAATTTTCTGATATGTGTTCATGTAATTTAAATTAGATAGATACAAAAAAGGAAAGTCTATAATCCAATGCACAAGCACTCTTTCATCTTCCTACCAGTTCAAAAACCTGGATCTTCAACTATTCTCGGTTTCTTTTGCTAGGATGGAGTGGATAGAGTAGCCCTCTCACCCAGTCTAAGCCCAATGTACCTGTGCTATAAGCCTCAACCCTTCAAGCCCTCTCAGGAAACTTACTTATATCTGATCCTTCTCACTCCTGTGTCTTCCATCTTTGTCATCTGGATTTAAACATAGATTAAGTCTCTCATCATAAAGCAAACTATAAACTCTGATTCCACTTCTCCCTCTAGCTACTACTAGTCTTTTTCCCTTGTAAGAGCCATTTTCAACCCTCCACTCATTCCTCACTCCATTTCAAACAGCCTCCACCACCCCACTAGAACTACCTCACTCATCCATACAGTCAGTTGCCTAAACAATGTCTTCAGTTAGCATCCAAAGTCAAACCCCATGTCAAAAACTAAACTCATCATCTCTTTATAAATGGCACACATTTGAAGTGCACAGCTTGATACATTTTGACAAACGTACTTACCCCTACTGAGACAAGACCCTTCTCTAAGCATGAGGTTTCTCCTGGTTGGTGGGAGTAGGCACTCTTATTGGTCCTGTATGCCAGGCGCTGCATTCTTTCAGAGGGTTCTTTCTTCAGTTTCAAGGAGCTTCCTCACATGAATGTGCTAATGCCCAGCAGGTTACTATAGGAAGTCCCTCTGTAGATCTCTCCTCTCCCTGTACAGCGCTCTCCTCTCTGGTCCTCTGTCCTGTGAACTCTAGCTGCCGCAGTCTCTCTGCACTCTTAGCTCTGTTTCTTCAACTAGGGAGTCTGTTTGTCTCTGCCTGGGGTTCCCTCCCTGCAGTGTACTGTAGCCTTTCAGAGTGGTAAGCTGGGGCAATAGCAGAGTTCACCTCATTTATTTCCTATCTCTAAGTGATCACAGTTAATTGTTGCCTGATGGTCAGCGTTCTGAAAACCATTGTTTAATAAGTTTGTCAGCCGGGCTCTGGTGGCTCAGCCTGTAATCCCACGCTTTGGGAGGCTGAGGTGAGTGGACTGCCCGAGCCTGCAGGTTTGAGACCCGCCTGGACAACTTGGCAAGACCTCATCTCTACAATAATTCAAAAAATTAGCCGGGCGTGGTAGCACGCACCTGTAGTTCCAGCTACTTGGAAGGCTGAGGCAGAAGGATTGCCGGAGCCCAGCAGGTCAAGGCTGCGGTGGCCGGGAGCGGCCACTGCACTCCAGTCTGGGCGACAGAGTGAGACTCCAACTCAAAAAAAAATAATAAGTTTGTCATTAAAAAACAGTTCAGGTAGAAGGTGAATCTAGTCCATGATATACCATGTTGAACAAAAGCAGAAGTCCTTCCATTGTTCTTTGCATGCACTGACTTATATGCTCAAGAGAGAAATCCAGGAGTCTTCCTTGACACCTTTCTCTCCTTGTCCTCTCTCACAGTCAGTTCATCAAGACATATTCTCTGTCCTTAATCATTCTCAAATTAACTACTATCCATGTCCACCATTGGTATACTAGTTCTAGGCATCATTGTTTTGGCCACTGCAGCGACTTCCTCCTTTGTCTCCACATTTACTCTCTTGCCCTCCTCTAAAGTGCTCTCTAGAGGGCCAGAAACGAAATAGTGCTTGCTCAAAGTCCTTTAATGACGTCCCAATGCTCTTAGGATAATGTCCAAAATCCTTAATCAACCTGAGAAGTCTCATGTGATCCAGCATTTGTCTATCTCACCAGTCACTCTCTGAGTTCCAGTTATATTAGACTTCTTTCTGCTCTTTTTAAGAGATGGGGGTCTCTGGCCAAGAGCGGTGACTCATACTTGTAATCCCAGCACTTTGGGAGGCTGAGCTGAGTGGCCTGCCTGAGCTCAGGAGTTTAAGACTAGCCTAGACAACATGGCGAGACCTCATCTCTACAGTAAATCAAAAAACTGGCTGGACGTAGTGGCATGTGACTATAGTCCCAATTACTTGGAAGGCTGAGGCAGAAGGATGACCTGAGCCCAGAAGGTCCATACTTTGGTAGCCATGATCTTGCCACTGTACTCCAGTCTGGGCAACAGAATGAGACTCTGACTCAAAAGAAAAGAAAAAAGAAATGGAGTCTCGCTCATTGACCAGGCTGGAGTGCAGTAGCATTGTAAGAAGGAACAAAGAGAACAAAGAAAGAAGTGTAAGGGGAAAAAGCAGGAATAGCTCTAACCTTGAGGCAGGCATTACTCCTTTCCTGGAAAATTTCTCTGCAGACATTACGCAATTGATTGTACCCTTATCTGCCGCACCTGCAGAACCAGCTACATCTGCTTCTGTAAACTTGCTTGCTTGCCCACGCCTCAAGAATGTTGCGATAAGATCCCTGGTAGTTCCAAGTTCTATCTTTAGCCTACCAGGATGTAAATCTAACTACATAAGACAGCCCTGTGTTGCAGCTCTGCACACTTGCTAGGAACTGGTTCCCTGCAAGCAGCTGTTGGCCAGCAAGAGCCTTGACTAATAATCCTCTCCTTTGCTAATTTGAGTCAGTGGGCTGTCATTTAATCACTTGGACCCTACTTCAGCGTGATGATAGCTCACTGCAGCCTCGACCTCCGAGGCTCCTGATCTTACTGCCACAGCCTCCCCAGCAGCTGGGACTATAGGCACGTGCCACCATGCCCAACTAATTTCTTTTTAGAGATTAGTTCTCGCTATGTAGGAAGTCCAGGCCTCAAGTGATCCTCTCATCTCGACTTCCCAAAGTGCCAGGAACACAAGTTTCTTTCAGTTCTTCAAAGGCACTATGCTCCTTCTCACTACCAAACTTTGCTCTGCTCTTCTGAAAGCTCACCTCCCTTCCCTCCACTCCGTTAATTCCTACTCATTCTTCATATTTAAATATCTTTTTCTAGCCGGCTTGGCAGCTCAGCCTGTAATCCAGTGCTTTGGGAGGCTGAGGTGAGTGGATTGCCTGAGCCCGCGGGTTCGAGACCCGCCTGGGCAACTTGGTGAGACCTCATCTCTACAATAAATCAAAAAAAGACGGGCATGGTAGCGTGTGCCTGTAGTTCCAGCTACTCGGAAGGCTGAGGCGGAAGGATCGCCAGAGCCCAGCAGGTCGAGGCTGCAGTGGCTGGGAGCATGCCGCTGCACTCCAGTCTGGGCAACAGAGTGAGTCTCCAATTCACAAAAAAAAAAAAAAAGAAAGATAAAAAATAAATGTCTTTTTCTTAGAAGACCTCTCCCTGCCCCCTTAACCCATGTCTCACATTGTACTTACAGCAATTTTATCAGCAAATAATTATTTGCATAATACCTTATCAACTACAATGCTAACACTGACAGCAGGAACCAAGTCTGTCTCATTTATTGCTAAGTACTTGCTGCCTAGCACAGTATGCTAAAGGTACACAACATATATTAGCTGTACGAATTAAATACTATATGCTAAAATAGTAGAATTTTAATGTTGTAAGGAACTTAGAGGTCTTCTACTCCAACAACTTCATTTTTCAACTCAGAAAACGAATGCCCAAGGTCACAAAGCTAAATTACTGATAAAGGTGACACTATGCAATAATATCTAAAAAAAATTGTGAGTGGTTATTTCTTTTCGTTTACTTATTTATTCTTAGTTTTAAAGATGTGGGGTACAACTCAGGATTAGGCATACAAGTGGTCATCGTACAGATAAAGTTTGGGCCTCCTTTTGGTCCCCACTTCGCCTTGTTTGAGATCAGGTACACTTATTGATGTTATGTGCCCCTCCTTTCCCTGGCAGAGTCTCGTTACTGCCAATCCCCTTCGTAAAGTGTTATGGTAAGTGTTCAGGGTCTGCTTAAGAGTAAATATCTAAAATTTATTGATAGCATGCTAGGTGTCAAATACCATACTAGGCACATTTTAATTGAGGTGAAATTCACATTATTTTTATTTTTTAGATATGGAGTCTCTGTCACCTAAGCCGGAGTATAGTGGCGTGACCATAGCTCACTGTAGCCTAGAATTCTGGGCTCAAGCAATCCTCCCACCTTAGCTTCCTGACTGGCTAGGACTAGAGGAGATGAAATTCACATTTTTAGGGAGTTTTTTTAAAAAAGTATACAATTCAAGACTGGGCACTGGCTCACGCCTGTAATCCCAACACTTTGGAAGGTAGAGGTGGGAGCACAGCTTGGGACCAGGAGATTGAGACTACCCTGAGCAACATGGCAAGACTTCATTTCTACAAAAAATAAAAAAATTAGCCAGGCATGGTGGCTTGTGCCTGTAGTACCAGCTGCTCTGAAGGATAATGTAGGGAGCAGGGGAACGCCACTTGAGTCCAGGAGGTTGAGGCTGCAGTAAGCTACGGTTGCATCATTGCACTTCAGCCTGTGTGACAGAGTAAAACTCTATCTCAAATAATAAAAGCAAAAACAAAGTAGACAGTCCGGTGGCATCTAATGCATTCATAATATTGTACAACCATAACCTATAACAGGTTGCAAAGTATTTTCACCTTCCCAAAAGAAAAACCCATACCAAAGAAGAGATTGATTTATAATCCATATTAAATTTCTCCAAGTTGAACAGAAGTTTGAATTTTACAAAAATTCAGTCTAGCAAGATTTTCCTTTTTTGGTTGATGACGCCCATGTTATTTGAGTTTGGGTTACGACAATGTCAAAGCTGCAGCATCTCAGAAATAAATACTAAGTTACTAGTGTGTGACGTGAGCTTGCTAAATTTTTTCCTTCCCCTACTCTCTTCTACCCCACAGGGATATCAAAATATCATTAGTGGTTACATGATAGAGACAAAAATTCCAAGGAAGAGAGTCAAGGTGTTTTTTCTTGTTCTTAACTCATTAGTTTCTTGATTTCATGCATAGGTTTTCTTGTTGAGTGATACATTTTTAAATGTGTTACCACTGTCATTTAAAAATTCTTGGAAATCCACCTACCTTGAAAAATCAAAGCATCTTTAACTGTTGACTAACTTGGGTATTATATGATAAAAGAACTTGCATAACGAGCTATCAATTCAGTTGATGCATATAAATATCTGAAAATTGGAAAGGAATGAATAAGGAAGACTTTAGTCTTGCATCACAATTACTAAATCAACAGAAGACATTTTTCTATATGTGCACAGAAATCAGTATGGCTAGTGAGATAAGAAATAGAAAATAAACTAATATAAAACGGAAACAGCAGATCTAAGTAATGGAGAATTGTTAGAACAGAGAAAATCTGGTTGGGTGGGGATGGAAACCTAGGAGTTACACTTGGAACTGTTGGTTTCAGTTGGGGTATAATGACTTAGGTAAATGCTGTGCTTTTAGACATCACAATTTAACTGCTAGTGGGAAACACCCTGGACAGTCTATTTTTAGAATGTTGAGATTAATAGATAGGTATTTAGTTGAAGACTAATTTTAAACACTTTTTAAAAAAGAAACAGCTCTGTGGGAACTGGAATTTCATCTTGGAAAAATGAATTCTACAGTGAACTGGAAAAAATAGTCAGCACGGGAAAGGACATGAATTGTGCAGAAAGTCCTGAGGAGAAAGAGTTTGTTTGGGCATTTCTATTGAGAAAGCTTAAGAAATCACTGTAGCATTATACATGATCTTCGTTGGCTTACTATCCAGCAATCTCTTTCTTTTTTAGTTCATAAACCCTTTGTAGAAATGAATACACTGTAACTAATATCAAACATGTGAGTAATGACTTTAAGTGTCTATTTCATGAATCTAACACATATCCATTGAAAGATTAATTGTTGATATTATTGTGGGCATTTTGGGAGGTTTTTTGTTTAATTGTTTGTTTAGGAGATAGAGTCTCCCCATGTTGCCCAGCTTGGACTCAAACTTTTAGACTCAAGTCATCTCCCCCTCCACCTCTAGAAGAGCTGAAATTACAGGTACATGCTTCCACACTCAGCTTACAAAGTTTGTTTTTAAGAGATTCTTGAGCGGTCAGGTTCAAGGGATTGTATCTTATTTACAACTGAAAGGATGAAAAGCTTAAGCTTGTCTAAGTTAATGAACGCTTTGGAGTCAGGCGCAGAGGTTTATACCTGTAATCCCAGCACTTTGGGAGGCAGAAGTGGGAGGATTGCCTGAGCCCAAGGATTCTAGACCAGCCTGAGCAACTTGGCCAGATCTTGTCTCTATAATAAATCATAAAACTTAGCTGGGTATGGCAGCACGCGCCTGTGGTTCCAGCTATTTGGGAAGCTGAGGTGGAAGGATCGCCTGAGCCCAGCAGGTCGAGGCTGCTGTGGCTTTAATTGTGCCACTGCACTCCAGCCTGGGTGACAGAGTGAGACTCCAATTCAAAAAAAAAAAAGAAAAGCAAGCAAGCTTTGGGAGGTACTATCTTATTATTGTAGTGAGCACCTTCCAGGAACTGCTTTTTGAAAATAAACTTTCCACTGAATGTGGATTACATGGAAAATACAGCTTAAGAAACACCTCTGAGGAAACTAAGGCCAGTAGAGAGAAGTGAGGATATGAATTTGATACAAGAGAAAGAACAATATCCCGGGGATAAGTAGGTAGGAGCCAGATGCTAAGTAGCCAACAGGTGAGGACATCAGAATGATTAAGAGTCTGGGCTCTGGAGTCAGATCACTTTTTTTTTTTGAGTTGGAGTCTCATTCTGTCATCCAGGCTGGAGTGCAATGGCACACTCATGGCCACCCCAGCACTGACCTGCTGGGCTCTGGCGATCCTTCTGCCTCAGCCTTCCAAGTAGCTAGAACTACAGGCGTATGCTATCACGCCCGGCTAATTTTTTATTTATTATAGAGATGAGGTCTCGCCAAATTGCCCAGGTTGGTCTCGAACCCATGGGCTCAGGCAATCCACTCACCTTGGCCTCCCAAACTGCTGGGATTACAGACTGAGCCACTGAGCCCAGCCGTCAGATCACTTTATTATGGATCTCGGTCTACCACTTACTACAGTCTTAGATAAGTTACTTAACTTTCTAAGCCAGTAGAAAGTTTCTTTCCTAGTTTCTTCATTTAAGATGGAGAAGATAACCTTAGAACAATTTTGAACGTTTTTGGTATCAGGACTTCCTTATATGCTTAAAAAATAATGATTAACCCCCAAAGAGCTTTTGTTTATGTGAGTTATATTTAATATCTATATTTACTGTTTTAGAATTACAACTGAAAAAATATATTAATTTTAAAATAGGAATAGTTCTAGGAATAGTTAACATAAATAATATTTTTATGAAGAAAAATTATTTCCAAAGAAAAATATTGAGAAGAGTGGCGTTTATTAAAACAATTTTCCAAACTTCTTTATCTACTTCTGTATTAAATATGTTACAATATCTTTAAAACATTTTTTTAAGCTGGGAGTGGTGGCTCACGCCTGTAATCCCAGCACTTTGAGAGGCTGAAGCTAGAGGATTGCCTGAGCCCGTGGGTTCAAGACCAGCCTGGGCAACATGGCAAGACCTCGTGTCTACAATAAATTAAAAAATTAGCTGGGTATGGTGGCTAACTTGGTAGTTCCAGCTACTTGGAAGGATGAGGTGGAAGGATTGCCTGAGCCCAGCAGGTTGAGGCTGTGATGGTCCTGAACAGTGTACCACTGCACTCCAACCTGAGCTACAGAGTGAGATGTTGACTCAAAGAAAAATTTTTTTTTTTTTAGAGACAATGTCTCGCTGTGATGCACAGGTTGGACTTGAAATCCTGGGCCCAAGTGATCCTTCTGCCTTAGCCTCTCGGCTGGGACTACAGGTGCACACTACCACGCCTGGTTTGAAACTTTTTTAAAGATTTAAAATTTGACAAAATTAAAAGTTGGGGGGAAAAAGAAAATTTTGGTTCATTAAAATACATAATTAGGAAAATAAAATGGTTATCTACAAAGTGGGATAAGATATTTGCAATTTATACAACTGGCAAAGGGTGCATATCCAGAATATAGAAACAATTCTTGCAAATCAACTATTTAAAGACTGATAATCCAATATTTTTTTTTTTTTTTTTGAGTCAGAGTCTCACTCTGTCGCCCCGACTGGAGTGCAGTGGCCACTCCCGGCCACTGCAGCCTCGACCTGCTGCGCTCCGGCGATCCTTCCGCCTCAGCCTTCCAAGTAGCCGGAATTACAGGCGCGCGCTACCACGCCTGGCTGATTTTTTGATTTATTGTAGAGATGAGGTCTCACTGCCCAGGCGGGTATCGAACCTGCGGGCTCAGACAATCCGCTCACCTCAGCCTCCCAAAGGCGCAGGATTACAGGCTGAGCCACCGAGCCCGGCTAGTATAGCCACTTTTGAAAACGATTTGCTAAAGTTCAACATACACATAACCCTATGACGTAGTAATTCCATTTCTTAGATATATATCCACAAAGATGCATGTACCAAAAAAAGGGCATATATCAAATACTAATAGCACTTATTTGTACTAGCCAAAATCTGGAAGTAGTCCAAATGTCCATCATTACTAGAATGAAAAAAATAAATCATGGTACATTCTTTTGATGAAACACTATACAGAAGTTAAAAAAAAAAAAAAATCCAATTGAAACAGTTGATGTCATAATCAAAATGTTGAGCAAAAGAAGCCAGATGTAAAAGGGTACATCATTTGTGATTCCATTTACATAAACTTAAAAAATAAGCAAAATGCTTATCTAACAGTAAAAATCACAGTAATGCCTACCCCTGGAGAAGGGGCAGATAAGGACTGGAAAAGACCTAAAGGAGGCTTTGTATCCTGGAGAGGTCCTATATCTTGATCTGTTATGGGTAATGGCTAAATGGGAGTGATAATTTTAGGAAAATTCATAGAGCTGCACATTACAATTCGTGTGCTTTTCTTTATGTACATTATGCTTCAACTTTTAAATGCTTATTAAAGAACAAAAATGATGGGAAAGTAGAACATTTGTATAACCTGATTCAGAAGTCTCATTTTATTCTTTTCTCTTTTCATTCCATATCCAAAACTTCAACCTGTCAGATTCAACTCTCCTCTCAAAGAATATCTTCATTATTATTTAACCGTTCAGTCTTCAAAGTATCTTCCTACATTAGAGTTAATTGAATGCAATGATTATTTTTTAAAAACATTCTTTTTTCATTATGTTTTTCAAATCTTTTTCGACTATTAGTAGCCCTTTACCAAGTTTTTAGTTTAGACTTAACAGCTGGAAATATTTCTCTTCTACATCTGTTAAAGTCATTATTTCTCTAGATTTCCTTCAGTAAAGTACTGTCATTTACAAATTCCCATGCAGTATCACTACCCTCCCAGATCTTATTTTCAACACAAACCAAAGGAAAGGACCAAGAAAGAAACTGACATTACAATTGAAACAAAAAACACCCTTTGTTTGTTGAAATCTCTAACAGAAACTAAACTAATAAACAAACAAACCAACCAGCCCAGAAAATGCGTTTATTTCCCATGGGCAGAAACAGTCATTCCTAAACCCAAAGGCTGGGAAGAAACTCAATTCCTATGAACACTATTATAATTATTCAGTTCTCATAACCTCTTTGTTATACCAAAACTTTTTCCAAGCCCCGCCACCCAAAACATCTGGTCCATTTCACCTCTCAACTAGCTGCAGTTCCACTAAAGATGGACAGACATTCTAAATGGTTCTTTGCTCCTACAGGGCAGTTAAAACTAAGAGTTCAGTTCTCCAACTACAAGGAAGAGTCTGAAAACACAAAGCGTGACAAAAATCTTGGCCAATGTTTGCTGAAGATGCTTCTTTGGCCAAATAAAGCATCTCTTGCCTTTTATCCAATAGTCTATCCCTCCTGTAGCCCCCAATTTTCTACTTCTGCAAGGATATGCTAAGGATAGCAAGTGAGGTTTCATTAACTTTCACCTTGCTGTTCATCACTTGCATAAAATGATCAATTGTTGTTAATGGATCCAGTCATTTTTATTTAGAAAGAGTCCACAGAAGAGTTCAAAATTTTAACTGCCTAGGAAGATAGGAGATATATCTTTCAAGTAACTATGATTTTGTTTTCAATGGTATAAATTTTTTCTTTGAGTTGGAGTCTCACTCTGTCACCCAGACTGGAGTGCAGTGGCCACTCCTGGCCACCGCAGCCTCGACCTGCTGGGCTCCGGCGATCCTTCCGCCTCAGCCTTCGGAGTAGCCGGAATTACAGGCGCGTGCTACCACGCCCGGCTGATTTTTTGATTTATTGTAGAGATGAGGTCTCACTGCCCAGGCGGGTCTCGAACCCGCGGGTTCAGGCAATCCGCTTACCTCAGCCTCCCAAAGGTACAGGATTATAGGCTGAGCCACCGAGCCCGACTTCTTTTTTTTTTTTAGATAGTAATTTTCCTACTCAGCAGGACAGAATGTATTGTTAGTTTGAAAAAAATCAGAAAATTAAAAAAAATTCACTCAAGATAGCCATTAAAACATAATGGTATATTCCTTCTAGTCATTTGTCTATGCCTATGCTTTCAAAACAAATAAGAAAAAATCAAAAGAAGAAAGAAAAAAAAACCCCGGTTTTATGTTCTGCTTTTTCTGTCATCATACGTTCTTTAATTCTTGAACATGATTTTTAATGGCTACATTGTAGTCTACTGTATGGACGTTATTTTCCAAATGTTAAACTCTGTTTTACTATTTTCATCTTCTTACCTATCACACATTCTATAGAATGAAACCAACCCCATCCAAATTAATTTATTCCCTACCTTCTCTCCTCTATCCTGCCCCCCAAATAAGAGAATAAAATACTGCAAGCATTTTATGGTAAAATCCTCTTTATGTGTAAAGCCACTTCAGAGGCAATGTTGGGTTTATGAAATAACTTGACTAATGGATAAAAGATATGAATGCTTATAAGCCTTAAAGGTAATTAGAGGATTTGTGTATTCTAATTTGTTAAACAAAGGAAAAATGAGAAATAATGGCATGTTTTATTTCCCATTATGGTAATACATCTTTAAAAACAAAATACTTAAGGCTAAATTGACAATTTCTAATGATAAGGAATAAACGTGATCCCTTCAATGTGGAGTTTCTAGATTTTATGCTGTAACCAAAATACATACCATGCTAATGACCATGGTGAGATGATAAAGTAATGCATTAAAAAAAAAAAAAAAGGACAAGTTTCAATTCAAAACTACTTGAGAAATGTAGTTTTCTTTTCTTTCTTTTTTTTTGAGTTGGAGTCTAATTCTGTCACCCAGACTGGAGTGCAGTGGCACACTCCCGGCCACCGCAGCCTCGACCTGCTGGACTCCAGCAATCCTTCTGCCTCAGACTTCCAAGTAGCTGGAACTACAGGCGTGCACTAGCACGCCCGGCTAATTTTTGATTTATTGTAGAGATGAAGTCTCACCAAGTTGCCCGGGCAGGTCTTGAACCCACGGGCTCAAGCAATCCACTCACCTCGGCCTCCCAAAGCACTGGGATTACAGGCTGAGCCACCGAGCCCGGCCAAGAAATGTAGTTTTCAACACTGTCTTTAGGGTGCTTCTGAATAAAGTTGCCTGGCTTTATTTTTCAGGTTAAAGTAATTTAAATTTATACTTTCTTGAATTTCTAGACCTTTGTCAACAGACATGATCGATAAACATGAAAAAGATGTTCACCTTCACAATAGAATAAATGAACATTAAAACAAGATATTAATATTTTGCCTATTAATTGGCAATGACTTTTAAAAATTATGATACTTGGTATTAGCAAGAATATGGAAGTGGGAAGTGCCTTTCCAGATGGCAGTATATTTCCCTCTCAATCTTAGGGCCTGCAAATTACTGTTACTTCAAATTTAAACTTCTAAAGCATTTTTTCCTAGTTAACAAAGAATGAGGCATCTACTATATACAAATGCCATAACAATTTCCTGAATAGCTCTAAGTAGCTACCCAAATGAAAAAGCACTACCACTACAGAAGAAACCTATACACAAGTCAGTCATTCCACTTAGAGGCTTAATGTCCAATCAAAGAATATAGAGACTTCATAAATTAATTTCTGAAGCTAGAGATAGGCTGTTTCACACAGTCATTTCAGTGAGATAAAATAACTCACTATTCACTACCTAAATATTACCTGCTGTCTAGGTGGTATGACTGAACTAGACATTGATTTCATCATGTTACTAACACCAACCTTTACAAATGACTTTGCCAGGCATGGTGGCTCAAGTCTATAATCCTAGCACTTTGGGAGGCCGAGGCAAGAGGACTGCCTGAGCCCGGGGGTTCAGGACCAGTCTGAGCAACTTGGTGAGACTCTACAATAAAAAAACCTCATCTCTACAATAAAAAAAAAGACTTTTAATTCTTTCTAAAAATATAAAGATGCCTGTCTGTGAAGGGACATATAAAAGAATTATGTGTTGTTTTTTGTTCTTGTTACCCAGGTATCTCACTTCCTTCTAATTTCTCTGTCATTAACCAGGCTTAAAACATCACGTAAGCTCTAATTTCAGTTTATCTTCTAACATTTTTCCAGACATTTAGCTAGTCCTAAAAATTCCAAATCTGAAACATCTACTGTCAGTACACAGATTCTTCCCATTCTTACTGCCACTATTCAAGCCCTCAATTCTTCATCCTGGATTCCTACAGTAACTTCTTGACTCCTGTCTTTGCTATTCCACTCCATCCTACGTACTAATGACTATCAATGGTGTGTGTCTTCCCTATTCAATAATTTTCAGTGATAGAATTTTTAAGGACACAGAAAAATGCTTAAGATTGAGTAAGTTTTTGCAAAAGCACAGACTGAAGCCATATACATATACCAGAATCTCAGTTATGTTAAAAAAAAAAAAAAAAAAAAAAAAGCACATTTGTGGCTGGGCGCAGTGGCTCAAGCCTGTAATCCCAGCACATTGGGAGGCCAAGGTGAGCGGATTGCTTGAGCTCAGGGGTTCGAGATCAGCTTGGGCAACTTGTTGAGACCTCATCTCTACAATTAATCAAAAAATAAGTTGGGTGTGGTAGCATGTGCCTGTAGTTTCAGCTACTAGGAAGGCTGAGGCAGAAGGATTGCCTGAGCCCAGCAGGTTGAGATGTCAAGGCTGCAGTAGCCATGAGTCATGCCACTGCACTCCGGCCTGGGTAACAGAGACTTCAAGTCAAAAATAAATAAAAATAAAAATAAAAGCACATCTTTAAATATGTATGGGTGCAAGTATAAATCTAAACACACAGATCCATACATTAGGGTATAAAAGGGGAGCCAGGAAACATATCAAATGTTAATAGTGGTTTTTTTTTTTTTTAAGCTTTCTTCTTGATTTTTACAATAAACAAATTTGTAGTAAAGTCTCTTTTAGTAAAGTGTCTCCACAAACTATCTATAATGAACACACAATTCATTACCTTAATGTTATAGCATTAAGATATTTTACAGCCGGGCTCGGTGGCTTAGCCTGTAATCTTGTGCCTTTGGGAGGCTGAGGTGAGTGGATTGCCTGAGCCGGCGGGTTCGAGACCCGCCTGGGCAGCGAGACCTTATCTCTACAATAAATCTAAAAATCAGCCAGGCGTAGTAGCACATGCCTGTAATTCTGGCTACTCGGAAGGCTGAGGTGGAAGGATCGCCGGAGCCCAGCAGGTCGAGGCTGCGGTGGCCGGGAGTGGCTACTGCACTCCAGTCTGGGTGACTGAGTGAGACTCCAACTCAAAAAAAAAAAAGATATTTTAAGGGCGGGCTCGGTGGCTCAGCCTGTAATCCCGCACTTTGGGAGGCTGAGGTGAGTAGATTGCCTGAGCCCATGGGATCAAGACCCGCCTGTGCAACTTGGTGAGACCTCATCTCTATAATAAATCAAAAAATTAGCTGGGCATGGCAGCGCGCACCTGTAGTTCCAGCTACCTGGAAGGTTGAGGTGGAAGGATCGCCGGAGCTCAGCAGGTCGAGGCTGTGGTGGCCGGGAGCGGCCACTGCACTCCAGTCTGAGCGACAGAGTGAGACTCCAACTCAAAAAAAAAAAGAGATTTTAAAAGGAAATTTCACATATTTCTCACTAACACACTACCACTTACTACCACTAACTCCTCACCCCTTGGAGTTCAAGGCCCTTCTCAACTTAGCTGTATCTCCTTTCTAGTCTTAGTCCTTATGGCTCCTAAAATAACCCGAGGTCCCCAAGGACTAGATTCAACTACTCACACTTTTTCTTGGGCACAGCTGTTGCTTTCAAACTCTGCTTTGCACCTGATACTCATTCCAGATAGGATATGCTCCCTTGCCAGTTTTACCCACTGAGATCCTGTGTGTTCTTTAAGGTCTATTTTCAATATTCCAGAAACTGCAAACCACATCCCTTTCCCTGTCCATAACAGACATCACTAATAGATTTCTCCTCTGAATACAGATGCTTTCTCAAACTCCTTCTCAATTCAATGGTCCTAGGTAATCCCTACTAATCAATATCTGTCATTCCTGCAGCAATCTGATGTAATTGCCCTCTTTTCCCCTACTCATAAAGTTCTTTGTACTCTTAGGGAGCTTTTCTCCTCTACCTTCTATTAAGAATCATTTACTTAATTGTCTTACCTATCTTTTCTACAGTAATTATATCAGTAATTATATCTTATCATCTTCATATCCCCCAGAGCCTTGTACAAAGTAGTCAAACAGTTGCTGAATGGGACACTTCATTCTTTTGCTATTATCTCATCACTCAAAATGGCTAAGTATTTGAAAGCTTTAAAAAAATTTATTTTATTTTTTGTTTTTTTGAGTAGGAGCCTCATTTTGTCACCCAGGCTGGAGTGCAGTGGCATGCTTACAGCCATCACAGCCTCAATCTGCTGGGCTTAGGGGATCCTTCCACCCTAGGCTTCTAAGTAGCTGGAACCACAGGTGTGCACCACCACGCTTGGCTAATTTAAAAAACAATAAAAAAAAATTGTTGAGACAAGGTCTCACCAAATTGCCCAGGTTGGTCTCAAACCCCTAGACTCAGGTAATCTTCTTGCCTCTGTATCCCAAATAGCTGGGATTACAGGGCTGAGCCACCACTCCCAGCTAAAATAAAGCTTTCAACCGAGTGCGGTGGCTCAAGCCTATATTACCAGCACTTTGGGAGGCTGAGGCGAGAGGATTGTCTGACCCCACGGTTTCAAGACCAGCCTGGGCAGCATGGTGAGATCTCGTCTCTACAATAAATAAAAAAATTAGCTGGGCGTGGTAGCGCACACCTGTAGTTATAACTACTTGGAAGGCTGAAGTGGATCGCTGGAGCCCAGAAGGTTGATGATGGGGTGGCCATGAGCATGCTATTGCACTCCAGTCTGAGTGACAGAGTGAGACTCCAACTCAAAAAAAAAAAAAAACAGCTTTATTTTAAAACAACTAAGTTCTTCTTGAAGGATTAATTAGTCTAAGAAAGTTTCATCAGTTTTAGCTAAAATGCCTGCTTTAATTAATTAACCTAAAACATTTTTTAGAGATGGAGTCTCACTCTGTCACCCAGGATGGAGTGCAAAGGCACAATAATAGTTCACTGCAGGCTGGATGTGGTGGCTCAAGCCTGTAATCCCAGCATTTTGGGAGGCCGAGGCAAGGGGACTGCCTGAGCCTAGAGGTTTGAGACCAGCCTGGGCAACTTGGTGAGACCTCGTCTCTACGATAAATCAAAAAAATTAGCCCGGCGTGGTAGCACGCACCTGTAGTTCCAGCTGCTTGGAAGGCTGAGGTGGATCACCTGAGTCAAGTAGGTCAACACAGAGGTGGCTGTGAGCATGCCACTGCACTCCAGCCTGGGGGACGGAGTGAGACTCCAACTCAAAAAAAAAAAAAAAACCAAAAAACAAAAGTTCACTTCAACCTCCAACTCCTGGGCTCAAGCATCCTCCCATTTCAGTTTCCCAAGTATCTAGGGCCACAGGTGCCCACCACCATGTACTGCCAATTTTTTATTTTTTGTAGAGACAGGGTCTCGCTATTTGCCCAGGTTGGTCTCGAACTCCTGGCCTCAAGGAATCCTCCCACCTTGGCCTCCCAAAGTGCTGGGATCAAAGGCATGAGCTACTGCACCTGGCCACATTCTTGCTTTAATATGACATTGTCTGATATTACATGATAACCAAGAGTCCAGGGACACAAGGTACACCACTGGTCAGAGAGATGAGATAAGAGAACTGAACTTATTTTGAAGGTCTTACATCCAGATATGGAAGCTACTGAATTAAATGTCCACATTGTTGGAATTACTTTCTATCAATGTCTTTAATCAAAAGCAAAATGCTATTTCTGACAATAGGGAAACTAAAGAACTCTGAGCACCAAAAGTATACATTGTTTAAGAAGGAAATATATAAAAAAAGATGAAGAGATAAAAAGGAAAACAAAAATCTAAAAATCAAGTAAGGTATCAACAGTTAAGCAAATACTCTGGTAAAATCACAAGAATTTTTTTCTCTAAATCAGAAATCCAGTTCAAGAGATATGGGTAAAAGAAAACCTCGTAGTACAGTAAGACTCATGCTGCCATCTAGAGGTTAAAGGCTAAATGATTTTTCTCCTCAATCATTCAAAGGTTGTTAATTTAACTACGAGAGGTAGGACTGAACAGGCCTTATAATGAAAGCCAGACAAATAACCCTGATGTCAGGCCACAAACAGTACCCAGGATGTAAGAGTCACATTTATTCTTTCCCTTCCCTCCTTTATAGATTGATATTACAAATCAATAGAGCTAGAATTTTATCTAGATAGGAAAAAACTTCTAATATATATATATATAAATCACATATATAAAGTACATACAAAAATTACACGCCCAGAGGATAGAGAGGTCTGTTATACCATAGGCTAGCATGGAAGTAGAAGTTTTTCTTTGGTACCATCACCAAAGAAATTTGTGCCCAACAGTTTCTGGTACAGACAACTTCATCAATATAGATTAATAGGATGAAGTGTCAAGTTTGAATGGGAACATCTCAATCCTTTTACAATCAGATGTTATTTTTAAAACCAACAGGGTAGACTCAGTGGCTCACACCTGTAATCCCAGCCCTTTGGGAGGTTGATGCAGGAGGATCGCTTTAGGTCAGGAGTTGGAGACCACCCTGGGCATTATATTGAGACCTTGTCTCTAAAAAAAATTATTTTCAAAAATAAGCTGGATATGGCGGTGTGCACTTGTAGTCCTAGTTACTTGGGGGGCTGAGGCAGGAGGACTGCTTGAGCCCAGGAGTTTGAGGCTGTAGTGAGCTATAGTCATGCTACTGTACTTTAGCTTGGGTGACAGAGTGAGACTCTATCTCAAAAAACCAAAAACCAGCAAGTGATTAAATTAAGCGAAACAACAGTCTCACTATAACTGCTAAATGAGCAGAGGATTAGACTATTACTAGCAGAAGCAATTACTTATATCAAAGTAAGCTAAATTCCTGAAAGTTTTTTAAGAGGATAATAGACTCAGCGTGACTTTATTTACATTAACAGATATCTATAAAAAACCCACAGCTAACACCATATAATGCTTTCTCCCTAAACTCAGGAAAAAGTCAAGGATGTCTACTCTTGCCGCTTCCATCCAACACTGTACTGAAATTTCTAGCCAGGACAATTAGGCAAGAAAACAAAATAAAAGCCACACAAATTGGAAATGAAGTGAAACTATAGGTAGTCGTCATTGCAAATGATGATTCTGTATATAGAAAACTATAAATAATCTACTAAAACTAGTATTATTAGAACTAGTATGTTCAACAAAGTTGCAGGACATAAGATCAATATACAAAAATTAATTGTATTTCTCAATAGTAGAAATGAGGAAATTGAAATTAAGAAAACAATTCTCGGTGGCTCAACCTGTAATCCCAGCACTTTGGGAGGCCAACGTGAGTGGATTGCCTGAGCCCGCGGGTTCGAGACCCGTCTGGGCAACTTGATGAGACCTCATCTCTACAACAAATCAAAAAAATCAGCCGGACATGGTAGTGTGCGCCTGTAGTTCCAGCTACTTGGAAGGCTGAGGCGGAAGGATCGCCAGAGCCCAGCAGGTCGAGGCTGCGGTGGCTGGAAGCGGCCACTGCACTCCAGTCTGGGCGACAGAGTGAGACACCAACTCAAAAAAAAAAAAAGTAAAACAATTCTATAATATCAAAAAGAATAAAGTGGGCTGGGCGAGGTGGCTCACGCTTTTAGTCCCAGCACTTTGGGAGGCTGAGATGAGAGGATTGCCTGAGTTCACAGGTTCAAGACCAGCCTGGGCAACTTGGTGAGACCTCATCTTTACAATACATCAAAAAGTAGCTGGGCATGGTGGTGCATGCCTGTAGTTCCAGCTACTTGGAAGGCTGAGGTGGAAGGATCGCCTGAGCCCTGCAGGTTGAGGCTGCGGTGGCTGTGAGTGTGCCACTGCATACCAGTCTGGGCGACAGAGTGAGAGTCCAACTTAAAAAAAAAAAAAAAGAATAAAGTGGTTCAGAAGCTTAACAAATGTAATTGTAATACTTGCACTATAAGTGTAATACTTACATACTTTAAAAATTAACATTGTTGATGTTAGATTTGATTTCTTATCTCAGCTGACTTCTTTGGAGCAACTGACAAGCTAAAATTCCTCCTGAAATTCAAGGGACCCAAAATCATCTTGAAAAAGAACTAAGTTGGAAGACTCAGGCTTCCCAATTTCAAAACTTACAGTAATCAAGCTACAGTAATCAAGACAGTGAGGTACTGGTATAAGGACAGGCATATAGATCAATGGAAAAGAATTGAGAGTTCAGAAATAAACCTTCACCTTTATGGCCAATTGAATTTTGACCTAGACAGTTCAACAGGGAATGAACAGTCTTTTCAAAAAATGTTCCTGAGACAATTGGATACCTACATGCAAAAGAATGAATTTGAATCTCTATCTCACATAGTGTATAAAAATTAACTTAGGATGACTTAGCAACCTAAATCAAAGGAATAAGGCTATAAAACTCTTAAAAGAAAACACACGCACAAATTTTGAAACCTTGGATTAAGCAATGGTTTCTTAGGTATGACATTAAAGTACAAATAGCAACAACAGATGCTGGAGAGGATGCAGGGAAAAGGGAACACTTCTACATTGTTGTTGGGAGTGTACAATCCTTGTGGAAAACAGTGTGATGATTCCTAAAAGATCTAAAAATTGACCTTCCATTCAACCCAGGAATTCCCCTTCTCGGAATATACCTTGGAGAACTCCACTCTATAAAAAAGATACCTGCATACGCATGTTTGTTGCAGCATTATTCACAATAATAAAAATATGGAACCAAACATGCTGCCTATTGAAAGTGAACTGGATAAAAACATATGGTACTTATACATGATAGAATATCACACAGCCATAAACAAGGACAAAATTATGGACTTTGCAGCAACATGGATGGATTTATAGTCTATCATACTAAGTGATCTATCACAGAAACAAAGAACCGAGTACCACATGTTCTCACTCATAAGTAGACCCTGAACATTTATCTTAATACCATAAGAAAGGGATTGGCAGTAGAGAGAAACTGCCAGGGGAGGGACATAACATTAATAAGGGTACCTGATCTCAAACCAGGCGAAGGAGGACCAAAGGGCAGCCTAAACTTTACATGTATGATGACCATTTATCTACCTAATCCTGAATTGTACCCCACTTCTTTAAAATAAATTAAGTAAAATAAAAAAGAAAGAAACTTACAGGACTAAATCAGGATCATACCCATTTCATAATTATGATAGAGTACGGTTCAAGATGATAAAACCAAATCATTATCAACAAGCTTCACACTGTATTCACTCTGTGTGTTGACCAGCCACTGACATAAAAGAAGAAACTCCAGACATTATAAGACCTTTGAATGCTATTTCTTATCACTAAAACACCAACTACTCAGAAAAATAACAAATTTCAGGTGCTTCCACCTTTTTAGTTTTAGGGTGATGGACGTCATTAGACAAATTCTGTCATCTCCTCTGAAAAAAATCAACAATTGATCATTTAATCAGCAAATACATACACATATACACTGCACACTTACATAAGCCAGGTACTCTGTGGGCTACAATAGGCAATCCAAAAATGTGATTCTTCACTTAAAAAGTTACAATCAATCCAAGGGATAAGATACACACCAAAATTCTCCAAGGAGAATGGTAATTACAAATGAAACAAACTAATTGCTCTAGGAGCAATCTGGGAAGCCAGGGGACAGAACTCACTTTCTAGAGCACGAATGAAAAGGAAAGGCTAAATGGAAGAGGGGGCTTTCTGAGAAAAAGTTACAGCATGAACAGAACTAAGAATATAGACAAGTGTGCCAGAAAGAGTGACTGTTAGCCAGGCGCAGTGGCTCACGCCTGTAATCCCAGCACTTTGGTAGGCAGAGGCAAGAGGATTACCTGAGTCCAGGGGTTCGAGACCAGCCTGAAAAACATGGCAAGATCTCATTTTTACAATAAATTTTAAAAACCAGGTGGGTGTGGTGGCACACATTTGCAGTTCCAGTTACTTGGAAGGCTGAAGTGGAAGGATCACCTGAACCCAGCAGGTCAAGGTTATGGCTGCCATGAGCATGCTCCTCACTGTTGGGAGTCGGCCGCGGAGGCCCGCTGAGCGTTAGGAATCAGGGAGGGCCGTGGACCCCGAGACCACTAGGATGCGTTTGGGAGCTGTTGACCCCATTCCCTTCTACCTTTTTCTATTTAGCCAAAAGGAACTCTGCTGACCTAAGCTGAAGGCTCTGTGACTGTGACAAGCGTGGCTAGCTCTAGAAACTCATTATTCCTGTTTCCCATGAACTGCGGTTTCAGCTGAGGTATTAGATATAATTCAAACTCAGGCCACATTTGAGAGCCTTCTATATGGTACAAGCTTCTTTATAAGATTTAAAAGTATATTTGTAGTATTAGTATATACTTATGGAGAGCTGTTTTCAGCTTTAGATGGTATACATGATTATCTAGAGTTACCAGAAATGGCCCGGCACGAACTTTGGACTGGGCCACGTTCCTAAGGGCCCAGCATGTACTTTGGACTGGGCTGCATTCTTTTAAACTGGTTTTAGCTACAGTTAGTGTAGGGTTTTTCTACTTATTATAGAAACTGAATTTATTTTACTCATAGAAAGTATTGTAGAATAGGTCATGCTAACATCAGGGAATTATGTCAGTTCAAGCATGATCAAACATGATATTTTGAGGTTTAATAAGAATACAGCTAACTTTAGAAATTTCATTGTTCCCATTTTTTACTATTGTGGTTCTGGCCTTGGTACAATTTACAGTTTATATTTGGGTTTTATTTTTAGAAGCTTTATTGCTGATGATCAGCTTTATATATTAGGATGAGGAATTAGAAACTTTTATAGGAATTAAGATAGATATATAGGATTTTAGAATAGCCATTTTGTTAAGAGATTATAATCAATTGTTCCTAGAAACAGCCTAGCATGATCTTTGGACTGGGCCACATTTTTTAGGAACTGGTTTGAGCTATAATTAAGAGTTTCTATAGTGCAGGTAGAATTAGCTTGGGACAGAAAGGGATTAGGATTTAAGTTAGTTATTTGGTTTTGTGTATGAACAAGCTTTAGAAGTTGATTATTAGAATATTATGATGTTAGAATTGTTGTATTGTTTTTGAGGAACATTAACCAAGCATAAGGAACAGAGAGATAATTTTGGGATTATCCTTCCTCATGCTTGGGAAAACACCTGGTGGGTGGGTGGGGGCACCCCTCATCCACCTGGTTTTGTGTTCACATAAAAGTCTTGTGATTTAATTGGGATTGTCCTTCCTCATGCCTGAGGAAACACCTGGTGGGTGGGGGACACCCTTCATCCACTTGGCTTTGTGCTCACGTGAAAGTCTTGTTATTTAACCTGTGAAAATTTGGGATAAAAGACTTACAGTTTGTCCCATTAAACAGCTTCTGCACTAGACAGAGTTCAGTCTCTTTCTTTCTCCCCCCTTTCTTTCTTTCTCTTTATATCTATCCCTCCAGTTTAATCGCTGATGCCATCTTTCCTACCAGGGACCCCCAATACTGCAGGGGCTGGCCCCCCGCACCTCACTCCAGCCTGGGCAACAAAGTGAGACACCGTCTTAAAAAAAAAAAGAAGAAAAAAAGAAAAATCAGGATGGACTGAAATGGGGTAGTTGAGAAGTAGGGAGACTAGGTAGAAGGTGACTACAATATAGTTCTAGTAAAAGAAGGATTCTCAGTTCACAAAAATGGAATTCTTTACACGTTAAGCAGAGTTTTATAATTTTTTGTACTCCTATATATTTCAAGGAAATTTCACAAAAATTAACTGCCCAAATCAAGCCAAGGGGCCCCAATCATTTGAGAGAATATAAATGCCTACAAGAAGAGTTACTGCGTTCCAAAATTTGTATACCAAAAGGGCAATCTGAGGCATAATCAAGTACCAAATCAAAAGGTAAGGCTCATCTTCCAAAAGACACAACCTAGATATTATCAGTCCTAGAAGGTTCATGGAATTTCTATACTAACATTAACAATGCTCTTGGGAAGTGACAAACAATCATGTTTTGAAGACAGATACTTTTTGCAGTTTTTTCTTTCCATCATCTTTATCAGTGCAGATATTTGCATGAAAACAGGATCACTGGTCCTTGGGGATTCATCAGCTCCTACTGCTTATTTTTCATCCATGTCATATCCTCAATTAATGCAGGGAAGAGGATTGAGACATCGAGACACCAGATTAGGGTGTCAAGTAAAAGTCAACCCCTAGAGTAGATGAATAATCTGTAAGGACAAAATAAGATCTTGTCTTTATGCAAATACACTATACACAATAAAACAAAGAGAGACTGTATCCAAGAAGTTCAGTACACATTAATGTAATTATTTCCAATTCTAAGTCTCAAAACTATTTTCTTTATGTCAGCTAAATTCACAATGGTCAAGGAAAATGGTAATCAATGCACTGCTGCAGAAATTGAAATAACACTGAATTCTGAACTAGAAGATAATTTTGAAAAATCTCAGCTGTGCCCATGGGACTCACCTGGCAGAAACAAGCATTTCTCTTACAAAGTTTTGGTTTAGTGCTTAAGGTGGCTGAATTAAATGACTTCAAACCATCAACCCAAAGCCTTAGGTTTTGAGAAATATAAACACATAACATTAAAAATGATTTTAATTTGGATTTTTAAAAAAACACAACCATTTTTTTATTCCATTGAAAGCCATTAAAACAGGCTTGCTGACTCATTATTCTGCAAGTGAATAAAGAAGGAAAGGGATCAGGCTCAGAGGCTCAGCCTGTAATCCCAGAACTTTGGGAGGCCGAGGTGAGTGGATTGCCTGGGCCCACGGGTTCGTCTCTACAAAAAATAAAAAATTAGCCAGGTGTGGTAGCGTTCGCCTGTAGTTCTGGCTACTTAGAAGGCTGAGGCAGAAGGATCACAGGAGCCTAGGAGGTCGACGCTGGGGTGGCCGTGAGTGTGCCACTGCCCTTCAGCCTGGGAGACGGAGTGAGGCTATCACTCAAAAATAAATAAATAAACAGAGGAATCATTTATCCTGTCATTCCAATAAGAACAGCTTTCAAGGTAACCAAATAGTTGATAAGATAAAGTCCTTTATAGAAAAGTACTAGCCAATGAGAAGGAATGACAAAATTAGAATTATCATCATCTTGCAATCTATAATAGAATAGATCTAGACTGTGATCCAAGTCTGCTACTCTAGGTGTAAGGCTGATGAAGAATTTTACAATGAATGGATCTGACTGATAAAACCTTTATCAACTATTGATCTTAATATCACAGAAAGATAAGCATCTATGATAAACCCTCTGATGGATATACATAATACTACCCATGACATATTCTTGCCAAAATAAAAATTAAAAAATCAAACCAGTATCTATGTGAGCATCTAGATCTAACTATAAAAAGGAACAGGTGAACATGTTAAGCACTACCACAAGGATATAATCAACAAAGCAAGAATTTGAAAAGTCTACAGAACAAATGACTAGACTTAATAAATGACATGAGGAAATAAAATGTGTGTGGAACTATGACAGACAAAAAGATTAAAGAGATATATCAATCAAATAGAGTATATGAACCTTACTTAGATCTTGACTCACAAGTTAACTGTATATAGACAATTATGAGTCAGCCAGGGAAATTTGAACCCTGACTGGCTATTTGATGATATTAAACATGTATGGCAAACATTTTTGGTCATAAAAACATAATAATAATTATATTTTAAAAATAAAGGAGTATCTGGGCATGGTGATGTGTGCTTGTAGTCCTAACTACTCAGGAGGCTGAGGCAGGAGAATCGCTTGAAGCCAGGGATTTGAGTCCTGCCCAGGCAACATAGCGAGACCCCATCTCTAAAAAACAAAACAAAACAAAACAAAGTTGCATTTTGTGGCTGTGTTCCTGAAAAGAAAGAAAAAATAAAAGAACAAAAAAGGAGACCTTGACTTTTGGAAACACATATGGATTTATTTGTTGATAAGGCAATATGATGCCAGAAATTTGCTTTAAATACTTTATTAGCTTTTGTAGTAGGAAGGCAGGAAAAAAAACTAATTAGAGGAAACATCATAACTTGCCAAGTTGTCCAGGCTGGTCTCGAACCCCTGGGCTCAGGTCCTGTTGTTATTTTAAAGCAACAAAGCAAGACTCCCATCTCTACATAAAATTTAAAAATTAGCTGAGTATGGTGGTACGTGCCTGTAGTCCCAGCTACTTGGGAGGCTGAGGCAAGATGATCACTTGAGCCCAGAAATTTGAAGATGCAGTTAGCATGATCACGCCATTGCACTACAGCCTGGTCAACAGAGCCAGACCCTGTCTCTGAAATAATAATGAATAAATATATCCATAAATAAAAATAATTTTTTTTTTTGAGTTGGAGTCTCACTCTGTCACCCAGACTGGAGTGCAGTGGTGGCTCCCGGCCACTGCAGCCTCGACCTGCTGGGCTCCGGTGATCCTTCTGCCTCAGCCTTCCAAGTGGCTGGAACTACAGGTGCACGCTACCAAACCCAGCTAATTTTTTTGATTTATTGTAGAGATGAGGTCTTGCCAAGTTGCCCAGGTGGGTCTCGAGCCTGTGGGCTCAGGCAATCTACTCACCTCAGCCTCCCAAAGTGTGGGATTACAGGCTTAGCCACCGAGCCCAGCTAATAAAAATAATTTTAAGATGATTTTTTTTTTTTTAGTTGAAGTCTCACTGTGTCACCCAGCCTGGAGGGCAGAGGTATGCTCCCGGCCACTGCAGCCTCAACCTGCTGGGCTCAGGTGATCCTTCTGCCTCAGTTTTCCAAGTAGCTGGAACTATAGGCACGCACCGCCATGCCCGGCTAATTTTTTAAAATTTATTGTAGAGATGAGGTCTCACCAAGTTGCCCACACTGGTCTCAAACCTGTGGGCTCAGGCAATCCTCTCACCTCGGCCTCCCAAAGTGCTGGGATTATAGGTGTGAGCCCAGCCAAAGATGATTTTTTTAAATGTATGTTTTGTATTGATTAGAACACTCCTATACGTAGTTTCATAAGTTGTTTTTCATGTTTCTTTAGAGCATATAGTGGATTTGTTTACAGTACTGATTTAAATTACTGCCAAATTCAACATCTCATTTTAAAAGTTAATTTAAGGTCAGGCGCAGTTGGCTCACGCCTATAATCCCAGCATTTTGGCAGGCCGAGGTGAGAGGATTGACTGTGCCCATGGGTTCGAGACCATCCTGGGCAACCTGGCGAGACCTCATCTCTACAATAAATCAAAAAATTAGCTGGGCATGGTGGCGCATGCCTGTAGTTCCAACTACTTGGAAGGTTGAGGAGGAAGGATCACCTGAGCCTAGCAGGTCAAGGCTGCGGTAGCTGTGATCCTGCCACTGCACTCCAGCCTGGGCAACAGAGTGAGACTTCAACTCAAAAAAAATTAAAAAATAAAAATAAAGTAACTATAGGAGGTTGTTATAGTAAAACAAGCTGGTCTCAAACTCCTGGGCTTAAGCAATCCTCCTGCCTCAGCCTCCCACAGTGCTGGGATAATAGGTGTGTGTCACCACACTTGACCAATTTATTATTATTATTGTTGTTGTTAAAAGAGAAGAGGTCTCACTGCAGCCTTGAACACCTGGGATCAAGCAATCCTTCCACCTCAGTCTCCCTAAGGACTGGGACTACAAGCAGGCACCACTAGCCTGGTCCAAAACTACATTTTTAAAAGAAAGTTATAAAGCCGGGCTTGGTGGCTCAGCCTGTAATCCCGTGCCTTTGGGAGGCTGAGGTGAGTGGATTGCCTGAGCCTGCGGGTTTGAGACCTGCCTGGGCAGCGAGACCTCATCTCTATAATAAATCCAAAAATCAGCTGGGTGTGGTAGCGCATGCCTGTAATTCCGGCTACTTGGAAGGCTGAGGTGGAAGGATCGCCGGAGCCCAGCAGGTCGAGGCTGCAGTGGCTGGGAGCAGCCACTGCACTCCAGTCTGGGCGACAGAGTGAGACTCCAACTCAATAAATAAATAAATAAATAAATGAAAGTTATAAATTATAGTAGTACTCTCAGAATTGTAAGCTGGTATGGTGGCTCACTTTTGCAATCCTAGCACTTTGGGAGGCCAAGGCAGGATTCCTTGAGGTAAGGAGTTCAAGACCAGTTTAGGCAAAATAGCAAGACCCTGTCTCTAAAATAATAATGGATTTATGAAGGTCTCAGTAGTTAACTCGAGAACAAGGTTCTAACCACTCTATTTATGCTCAGTATCTCTTTTTTCTTTCTTTCTTTTTTTTTGAGTTGGAGCCTCACTGTGTCACCCAGACTGGAGTGCAGTGGCTGCTCCCGGCCACTGCAGCTTCGGCCTGCTGGGCTCCGGTGATCCTTCTGCCTCAGCCTTCCAAGTAGCTGGAACTACAGGCGCGCGCTACCACACCTGTCTAATTTTTTGATTTATTGTAGAGATGGGGTCTCACCAAGTTGCCCAGGCGGGTCTCGAACCTGCGGGCTCAGGCAATCCACTCACCTCAGCCTCCCAAAGCGCTCGGATTACAGGCTGAGTCATCGAGCCCGGCTCAGTATCTCTTTTTTCAATTATGAAGTGAGAATTTTCTACAATTCCTTTTTCAATTTTCTAATGATGTAGTATAAAAAGGGATACAATTTATAAAGAACTAATTTTACACTAAAAGAATGAAGAGCAGATGGGCATAAATGAAAAATTTTAAAGTATTACTTAGGGGGAACCAATCCTACCCTTCCCCATTTTATGAGATTTGGGTTAGACACCAAACCCTCTAACCTGCAACTGTATCCAGGACCCAGGCCTGGTTCATCAGTTCTCCACGCTACCTGGCCAACGGACTGATTCAAGGATGGATATATATTTGCTGAGATGAACAGTCAGAACCTTTCTTTTGGAACATTCGGGAAAAATGGCCTTTCCTTTAGGATCGTGAGACTTAAAGACACATTAACTGGAGTTCCTTTTGGCCACTTGCCTCAGTGTTAAGAAAAAGATATAGCCGGGCTCGGTGGCTTAGCCTGTAATCCTGCACCTTTGGGAGGCTGAGGTGAGTGGATTGCCTGAGCCCGCGGGTTTGAGACCCACCTGGGCTACTTGTTGAGACCTCATCTCTACAATAAATCAAAATGAGCCAGGCATGGTAGCGTGTGCCTGTACTTCCAGCTACTAGGAAGGCTGAGGCAGAAGGATCGCCGGAGCCCAGCAGGTCAAGGCTGTGGTGGCCGAGAGCAGCCACTGCACTCCAGTCTGGGTAACAGAGTGAGACTCCAACTCATAAAAAAAAAAAAGAAAAAGATATAGGCAGTAACAAAGAATAAAAGACTAATGCATGGGTGAAGCAGAACAATGAGGTGCAAAACAAAAGCAAAAACAACAGTACATCCCCATGACATTACAAACAGTCATGGATCTATTTCTACCCCTGGAGTTTTTATTTATGTGAACTAATAATGTCTCTCTTCTGCTTAAGCTAGTTTGAGTCTACATTTTATCACTTAAAACTAAAAGGGTTCCAATATATGTTTACTGTACAGAGAAAAATAATTTGTTACCTAGTAAATCCAGCAATTATACCTATCATAAAAGCAATTACCCTCTATCATAAAAGGCAAATTCTAGATTATAGTAATTTCTTACCTTCAGAACACATATCCCTAATAAAGACACTTTCTGAATTAGTAAGTAGAACACATTGTGGAACACACAGCATGTAACCATCAACAAATATGATCTGGGTACTCACACTCATCCAGCCCCAGCTGGTAGGCCAGGTTCTGTAGGCCTCGAACCTTCTCCATCAAATTAGCCGTGGTGAGACTCCCCAGTTCTGAAACAGAATCACTTATTTCAATATCATTTCTTTTTGCTATTCTCTAGTAACAACTCATTTGGGTTAGGGTTCTTACCACAAAAGTTTTCAAGTTGAATTGCCACTCAGTAAGTGGAAAACGTATCCATCCTGAATTATACCCCACATCTTTAAAATAAAAAATATATATAAAAAAGAAAACATATCCATATTCCTTCTTCCCAAATCTTACACACACAGGGAATTCTTCCACCACTACAAAATGCCTCAGATGAGCTTACCCACTTAATGAGAAAAGAGCATATATACAATAACAAATTAAATGTTTCATCCCAGGATCCTTTTATAATATTCATTTTGGCTATTACACAAAATGAATATACTATTAAAATATGAAACCTGTGATCTTACACAGCAAGAAAAAAAAAGCCTTCACAAATAAACATTGTCTCCACTGCCATTTTTAAGTCCCCATTATTTTAATTAACAATAAAGTAGCAACAAAGCCATTTACTATTTCCCATATCCCTAAGTTTAGAAAACAAGGACTAAATATAAATCCAAGCTTTCCCTTCAAATTTCTATAAAAATGTCAATGTTTACCAAGTAAAAAGACAATATACTTAAAATAACTTCCTTTCCTGGGTTTTCATTTAGATAAACCCAATTGCTTCTAAGTTTAAGATAGAGGTCAGTTTGCATAAAACATAATCCTACGATCCTTCACTAAAAATGTAATGTTCTGTAACATTAGAACAATGAACCAGAGATGCCCTTGAGACTTAATTTTTCCATGGTTGGAGGAAGGGATCTGTATAAATTCCATGCAGAACAATAAATTACTTCAAAAATCATATAAAGATTTTTTTTCTCCTATTTATCATGCCACAGTCATTATCTATACCTAGCATAAGCAGACTTCCTTGATTTGTTCAGTTGCTTAAATAGCTCAAAAATCCCACGTTTTTACTTTAATTTCAGTCTATTGCTTCACAACCATCATGAATCTTCTCACCAGAAGGATGATAAAATAAATAAAGTAGAGCAAAATCATGGAAAATTAATGTTTTTTAATTTAAATTTCCACTTTGTGATTGAGGTCCAAATCATTTATCAAACAACAATATTCACTACTTATAGTATTCTTTATGGAAGAAATTGATGAGATAGAAAGAAATAAAAAAAGATCTTAACTCACTAAGGGGTTGTCATTTAATAGTACTGACGACAATACATGGCAGTAAATCCTAAATAAGGCACTTGTGTTATAATGGAAAAAAAATGACTTAAAATAAAAGATCAGAGTTTAAATTTTAACTCTTACTAACATATCTTGGTTAACTTCTGAATCTTGAATATAATTTTATCTAACTCACAGGACCTTTATGAGAATTAAATAAGAAAATTTACATTATAGCTATTTGCTGTGTTACACAAAATTTAGTTAATATTAAAATTTAGAAGCAGCAGAATTCACTGTGTCTGAATCTTAAATTGGCAGGATTCTACACATGGAAAAGCTAGAGAAAGGCATTCTAGACATGAAATACTATAAATAAGAAGGGTTGAGTGGGTAGTCTGAAGCCAAGAATACTTATAAGGAAATAGTAAGAGAAAAACTGGAAAGGTAGTTTGTAGAAGAACACGAGTATCTGGTTAAAAGTTAACAGCCACCAGCATCGCTTACCTTTCAACATGTCTATGTCATCACGTTCTATCTCAGCCATCCATTTGGGTGGAGAGCTAGTAATAGGCTGTCAGAAAATAAGAATATATCCATTGAGATACATAAAAAGTATAAAGAGATCTATTCTTCCTTCTTATGAGAAACATAGCATGTCACACAGCCTTCAGGTTGTCTGAAAATACTGGTAGGTTTCAAAAAACCGGATTTCTCCAGGTCCATAAACATACAAATAGTCATCTTACAAAATAATACTGTTCATCTTTGAAGTCAGTCTCAGGGAAAAGATCTTGGAAGAATTAGGTGTGACCACTATTACTGACTCATGCATAACAAGTTAGTATAGCAACAAAAGAAATTACTTGAAGTTCAGTTCTGGCAAAAGCATCCAACTGAACTATTTGAAACACTAATTAGTAAGTAATATCCTCTGGCAGAGAAGATTCAAAGAGTCAAGAATAAGAAAATCCTCAGTTTAAGTGATAAAAGACTGGAGTGGTCATCATTGAGATTTCATCATTTTAGTGTAGAAGTTTTAGAAAACTTTGGAATTTTAAGTTTTCTCATTTTTGACAGTAAACGTAAACTATGAAAGCAAGCCCATTCTTAGAATAGTTTTGGGTCAGTAGTTTTCAATCCTAGTTGCACATAAGAATAATCTATGTAATTTAAAAAATATATAAATAAGCCGGGCATGGTGATTCATACCGATAATCCCACTACTTTGGGAGGTGGAGGTGAGAGGACTGCCTGAGCCCAGGGGTTCAAGACTAGTTTGGGCAACTTGGTGAGACCTCATCTCTACAATAACTCAGAAAATTGGCTGGGTAAGTGGTACATGCCTGTAGTTCCAGCTACTTGGAAGGATGAGGTGGAAGGATCACCTGAGCCCATCAGGTTGAGGCTGCGGTGCCCATGAGTGTGCCACTGCACTCCAGCCTGGGCAACAGAGGGTGACTCCAACTCAAAAAAATAAAATAATAATAAAAAAATAAATGCCTTGGCCATCCCCCCAGATGTATTGATTTAGAATATCAGGGGTAGGGGAGGGCCCAGTGGAGAGAACAGAGTAAGGGACTCCACATATGTAATTTCAAGAGTCCACAGCTTCACACTGATGACTCTGTCATGCAGGTAGGGGTAGGGTTGAGAAATATTGCATCATCTTTGAGTCCTTCTCTTTTTTCAAAATTAAAATTACTCATTACTATGTGACAAACAAAACATCTTACAAACATTATGTCATCCACCTCCAAATCAACCCTCTGAAGTAGGTATTGTTATCCTAATTTTTCAAACTTAAAAAAAGGCAAAGTATAAGGAGATTATAAATCACTTGACTCAATTCACACAGTCAGAAAAGTCAGGGTTCAAAGCCCAGGTAGTGTGAATATGGAAACCACTACTCTATACTGCCTTCCCTAGAGCACTTTAAGTCAAACCCACCATTTTTACCCCTGGTAGGGAAAAAGACTATACCAGGGGTTCCTAACCTAAAGTCCTGTGTTTCCCTGAACCCCTAGAAACAAAGCTCAAAATATTAACATGTATGCTGAGCCAGACATGGTGGCTTACACCTGTAATCCCAGCACTTTGAAAGGCCAAGATAGAAAGATAGCTTGAGACCAGGAGTTTGAGACCAGCCTGGGCAACATAGTGAAACTCCCATCTTTACCAAAAAAAATTTATAACACGTATGTCATGTTTCTAAGGAAAAGATGTAGATATTTAACACATTTTTAAAAAAATCATACTTTATTAAAGCTTTTTAAAAATCACATACTTACTTATATTTACAACTTAAAATATTTAGTTGTAACCAAATATAATTAAATTGAAAACTAAGTACAAATGAGAATGAAAGAAAATTAAATCACATATTGTCTACTTAATCTACTACGTAAAAGCTGATCTAATAACAACAGCTACCTTGTATTGTTTATTATGTCCTAGGCACTATGCAGAGTGTTTTACATGCATTATGGTATTCTATACTAAGCATTCTGACATAGTTTCAGATGAGAAAACTAGGCTCAAAACTTTCAGGAAACTTGCTCAAGTCACTGATAGTTAAGTAGCAGAGTCAATACTCAAATCCAGGTGTGTCTGACTCCAAAGCTGTATGGTATCTATCTATATTCCTTATGCTTAGGCCTTACCGGACACTGAAGGAGCACAGGCCAGTGTTCACTCCTAAGCTCTTGAACAAATGAAAGAGGCTACAGAGTCAGTCTCACCCTAAACAAATACTCTCATGGGACCTGGAAGCCTCAGACCCAGAGGGGTCTTAATTAATATTTAATTAGTTCTAAATAATGAGCAGGGAATGCTATGCATACAGTAAAATACAGCTACAGTTTATTGCAATCCTCAATGGCATGATTTAAAAGAGCACAGGCTTTGGAATTAGACCTGTTTTTAAATTCTGGTCTATCACTAACTAGCAAATAATATAATTTTCAAGCTTTGCTGCCAGTCTGTGCTTTTAACACGGGGCTGAAATGGCTCTTAAGTATGGTGTTAAGAGTATGGATGCTAGTAATCAGACTAATAGGTTTGAAGTTTGGTTCTGCCACTTATAGCCTAGAACTTTGGGTAACTTACTTAACCTATATGGCCTACTTCCGTATATGGGAATGATAATAGTACTTATACCTCATATAGTTTTGTAAAGATTAAATAACATACATAAAGTACTTAAAACAGTGCCTGGCACATGGTAAATACTAATAATTGTTAGTTAATATTATTATTGTCATATTTTTCTGGTGTGAGAATATATAAGTGACTCTATTTAGAGCATCAAGCACAATGCCTGCTGCCCTGGTAATGGAAAAGTCTGTGGCTCTAAAGCAGCAGTCCCCAACCATTTTGGCATCAGGGACCGGTTTCGTCAAAGACAATTTTTCCAACAAAAGGAGCAGAGATCATCAGGCATTAGATTCTCATAAGGAGCGTGCAACATAGATCCCTCATGTGCACAGTTCACAATAGGATTTACACTCCTATGAGAATCTAATGCCGTACTGATGTGACAGAAGACAGAGTTCTGCTCACCCACGGCTCACCTCCTGCTGTACGGCCTGGTACCTAACAGACCACAGACTGGTACAGGTCTGAAGCCCAGGGGCTGGGGACCCCTGCATCTAAAGGATGTCTTCCTTCAGGTTTCTGAGGGAGCACTGGGAAATTTTAAATCCTCTAAGGAAGTGCAAGTTAAGGCCATAGCACAGCACATAAACAAGAGGAAAGCTTCAAAATTATAGTTTGGACAAAAATAATACTGGAGTTACATTAAATATCTCAACTGCCTTGCCTTAAAAAGCCTTCAAGCTGAGAAAAAAGGTTAGTAGGTAAAGGTCACAATGTCAGAATAGAGCATTTGGACATAGAAAGGCATTATCATCAGTTAACACGAGGATAATATAAATAGACTTATAGAGCAGCAGTCATAAAATGATTTGAAGGCTATGTCATTATTAAAATATGAGCCTTTACCCAGGAGTAAAACTTTGTGTCCACTTATTAGGTAAATACAATATTACTTACGCTTTTGAAGGAAGCTGCAAATTCAGCAACACCTGGTACTAAAAAAGAATAAAAACATTATTAATTTAATAAGTATTTGAGTGCTTAGGCACAGAGGATTCAAATAATAGGAAAATAGCTTTGTTTTCAAGGAGCTTATAGGCTAGAAGAGGAGAATGAGTAAATCAACAGTTATAATATTAAGTACTCCAAGAGACATCCCCAGGTGCTGTGGAAGGACAAAAAAATGGAAAACTAAATCAGATCCAGGAGGCAGGAAAAGATTCTTAGAGAAAATAATGCCTCAACTGAACTTTGAAGGAACAGGAGTTAGCTAGTTGGGAGGATGGTGAGACACAATCTCTTAGCAGAAAGTTTAAACTTCCTTTTAAGGTATGCTGTTTGTCAATCCAATCATTTATTTAAATGTCTGACAGCAAGAATCATGTTAAAAAGCAGAAAAACAAAAAATCAGATTTTTAAAATGAAATAATGTTCAACCTCACCAAAAAAGAAATACAAACTCAAAATAATAGACTAGTAACAATCATTATCGGCTAGTATGTGAGAAAATGGGCACTGATACAGTCATACTCTTCCATATATACAAAGACAGTTGTGCAAGGATATTCACTGATAAATTGTATGTAAAATCAAAAATTACTTAAGTTACCAAATAGGGTATGAATAGTATATATCTATACAGTGAAATACATTTAAAAGAATGAAGAAAAGTTGGTCATGGTAGCTCATGCCTGTAATCCTAGCACTTTGGGAGGCTGAGGAAAAAGGATTGTTTGAGCCCAGGAGTTCGAGACTAGCCTAGGCAATATAGAGAGACCTTGTCTCTACAAAAAATAATAGTAAGACAAATTAGCTGGGCTTGGTGGCACACACCTATAGTCCCAGCTACTCAAGAGGCTGAGGCAGCCTGGGTGACAGAGTGAGACCCCAACTAAAAGAGAAGAGAAAAGAATTAAGGAGCCGGGCTCGGTGGCTCAGCCTGTAATCCCACGCCTTTGGGAGGCTGAGGTGAGAGGATTGCCTGAGCCCGCGGGTTCGAGACCCGCCTGGGCAGCGAGACCTCATCTCTACAGTAAATCAAAAAATCAGCTGGGCGTGGTAGTGCATGCCTGTAATTCTGGCTACTTGAAAGGCTGAGGTGGAAGGATCGCCAGAGCCCAGCAGGTCGAGGCTGCGGTGGCCGGGAGCGGCCACTGCACTCCAGTCTGGGCGACAAAGTGAGACTCCAACTCAAAAAAAAAAAAAAAAAAAAAAAAATTAAGGAGACCTATACATACCGACATGGAAAGAGCCACTAAAAAATCATCAGGTGGCTGGGCATGGTGGCTCACACCTATAATCCCAGAACTTTGGGAGGCCGAGGTAAGAGGATTGCCTAAGCCTATGGGTTCGAGATCAGCCTGGGCAATTTGGCAAGACCTCATCACTACAATAAATCAAAAAATTAGCCAAGTGTGGTGGCGCATGCCTGTAATTTCAGCTCCTTGGAAGGCTGAGGCAGAAGGATCACCTGAGCCCAGAAGGTTGAGGCTGTGGTGGCCGTGAGTGTGTCACTGCACTCCAGC